>NC_083445.1:5199544-5247044 GCF_020745735.1 Hemiscyllium ocellatum | reverse complement strand
AACTGACAGGATGTTTCCCCTGGTGGGAGTGAGCTCTCTGGTGAAGGACTGAGATGAGAGTGAACTTCTTTACTTAGACAGAGGTGAATCTTCGGAATTCCCTGCCCCAGTCTTTGAATACATTCAAGACAGAGATCAAAAGATATTAAAGATATCAAGGGATATTAGAGGACAGTGAAGAAGGTTCTCTCAAAGTATCAGATGGACCAATAGGCCAAGGAGTGGCAGATGGAGTTTAATTTAGATAAATGTGATTAAGACAAATCAGGGCACTGACATACACAGTTAATGGTAGGGTCCTGGGAACCATTGCTGAACAAACAATCCTTGGTACAGGTTCATAGTTCCTTGAAGGTAGAGTCACAGGTAGACAAGAAGGCAGTGAATAAGGCATTTGGTATGCTTGCCTTTAGTAGTCAGTGCATTGAGTGTAGGAATTGGGAGGTCATGTTGCAGCTGTATAGGACATTTGAATATTGCATTCAATTCTGGTCTCCTTGCCATGGGAAAAATGTTGTTAAATTTGAAAGGGTGCAGAAAAGATTGACAAGGAAGTTGGAGACTTTGGGCCATAGACAGAGGCTGAATAAGCTGAGGGCTGCCCTTATAGAGGTTAATAAAATTGTGTCGAGCGTGAGTAACCAAGGTTTTCTCCCCCCCTCCCCAGAGTAGGGAAGTCCAGCACTAGAGGAGCATAGGTTTAAGGTGAGAGGGGAAAGATTTAAAAGGGACCTTATGGGCAGCTTTTTTCACACAGAGGGTGGTGCGTGTATGGAATCGGCTGCCAGAGGAAGTGGTGGAGGCTGGTATGATGACAACATTTAAAAGGCATCTGGATGGGTATGTGAACAGGAAGAGTTTAGAGGGTTATGGATCAAATGCTGGCAAATGGGACTAGATCAATTTATGATATTTGGTCAGTGTGGATGAGTTAGACCAAAGAGTCTGTTTCCGTGCTTTACATCTCCATGACCCGATATGGGGACAGTGCGGTACAATGGTTTGAGATGGAAGATGAGCAAATATCCATTTGAATGGACTATCCCTTTAATCCTAACCCTCTGTCATTGTTGACTCAGCATCTTTCCACTCTTTGCTCTAGCAGAGGAGCTTTGATTACTGTAAAGTTTGCAAAGAAAAATAAATTTACTGCCAGCAAGAAATGACAAGAATGCAAAGGATTAATCAATCCAATTTCTGTCTGGAAAAAAAACAAATTGCGCTCAATATATCACTCGTGTTGCCCATCCAAATTGCCCTTGACCTCCTGACCTGTACCATTTTGCAGGAATCACATGTGGACCACAGCTGGTAAGGACAGCAGGTTTCCTTCCCCAAACTATCAGGGTGGCTCAGTG
Organism: Hemiscyllium ocellatum; assembly: GCF_020745735.1. NCBI lineage: Eukaryota > Metazoa > Chordata > Chondrichthyes > Orectolobiformes > Hemiscylliidae > Hemiscyllium > Hemiscyllium ocellatum. The sequence continues at coordinate 5,245,686 of NC_083445.1, read as the reverse complement.
GTTAGCACTGTCACCTCACAATGCCAGGGACTCGGGTTCAATTCCACCCTTGGACGACTGCCTGTGTGGAATTTGCACATTCTCCCCGTGTCTGCGTGGGTTTCCTCCGGGTGCTCCGGTTTCCTCCCACAGTCCAAAGATGTGCAGGTTAGGGTGGATTGGTCATGCTAAATTATCCATAGGGTGCAGGCTAGGTGTGTTACCCATGGAAGATGCAGGGTTACAGGGATAGGGCATGGGACCCTCTTCAGAGAGTACGTGCCAGTTTGCACAGGTAAGGGATTGTAAGATAAAGGGCGCAGGCATACCAGATTGGATTTTAGAACAGTAAATGATAGTTTCATAGTCACCCTGACAGAGATTAGCTTTCAGTTCCAGATATTCTGTCATCAACCAGCCCAGAGATATCACACACCACTGGTCTAGTGGCTCTCAAATGCAGGCCTCCTGGCCCAGAGGGAGGAACACTACCACTGCACCACCAGAAAAGGATTTCCAGAATTCATTAATTGAATTTAAATTCTGCCAGCTGTTGTAAAGGGATTGAAACCCATGTCCCCAAGATCGTTTATTTGTGTCTCTAACTTTCTAACATTACCATGACATCCACAGTAAGCTGTTGAACTCCCTTCGTCAACTTAATTACTGCTGAGGCTGGGGGTCATAGATCATTCTAAATTCTCTCTCCATTTTCCATGAGGAAAATAGCCCCACAGGAACAGAACAGAACCGGACCCTTCCCAGTGAAGTGAGTGCCAATCCCCATTCCCATTAACCTATCCCTGACAATGGCTTTGGTGACAGTAACTAGCCTACACGTGATGTCTCATTTCAAAGTTAAATCAGCAGGACACTATATCCGCCAAAGGGCTCTTCATAATAGCCGGACTTAACTTCTGATTTTTCATCCTCAATGCAGTGAATAAGATAGCTAGGTTAATTATGTACCACGTCACAGCTGTTAACCTTTGTGACTTCTTCCACTTTAAGATTCATGAAGTGTTAAATAATTTGTACAATCCATTTCAGTCGTTATTAGCCCACTTCAAATTCTTTGACGTCCCCAACTATTATGATATGCATAAATCATCATTCTTTTACAGCAGATTTCTTGAGTGTTTTTGAATCACTATTAATAGCATTCACATTTGATATTGAGAAGTGTAGTGGACAGTGAAGAGGGTTACCTCAGATTACAACAGGATCTGGACCAGATGGGCCAATGGGCTGAGAAGTGGCAGATGGAGTTTAATTCAAATAAATGTGAGGTGCTGCATTTTGGGAAAGCAAATCTTAGCAGGACTTAGACACTTAATGGTAAGGTCCCAGGGAGTGTTGCTGAACAAAGAGACCTTGGAGTGCAGGTTCATAGCTCCTTGAAAGTGGAGTCACAGGTAGACAGGATAGTGAAGAAGGCGTTTGTTATGCTTTCCTTTATCGGTCAGAGTATTGAGTACAGGAGTTGGGAGGTCATGTTGTGACTGTACAGGACATTGGTTAGGCCACTGTTGGAATATTGTGCGCAGTTCTGGTCTCCTTCCTATCGGATAGAGTTGACTTGGATTCCATTTACCACCGCCTGAGAAAAATAACAGGAAATAATATCACTATAGGAAATGATGTCACCACAGGACATGACATCACCAACCCAAGAAAACTCAAACATATAAATAGAAAGTGGGCCACATCACCAGTGCTTCATTTGGAGGCTCACTGAAGATGTTACCTAGTTTAGTGATGAAACATCTGAAAATGAACCTTCCAGCTCAGTGAGCAAACCTACATCCATTAAAGAACCTATCTATCTTAGTCTTAAAAGTACTCAATGACCTGGCCTCCACAGCTCTCAGTGGCAATGAATTCCATAGATTCCCCATTCTCTGGCTGAAGACATTTCTCCTTATCTCTGTTCAAAAATGTCTTCCCTGTAAGGCTGTGCCCTCAGGTCCTAGTCTCTCCTACCAATGAAAACATCTTCTCAACATCTATTCTGTTAAGGCTGTACAGTATTCTGTAAGTTTGAATTAGATCCCCCCAGTAAACTCCATCGAGTATAGACCCAGAGTCCTCGAACGTTCCCCATTTGTTAAGCTTTTCATTGCTGGGACATTCTCGTGAACCTCCTCTGAACACACTCCAAGGCCAGTCCATCCTTCCTGAGATATGGGACCCAAAACTGGGCACAATACTCTCAGATCTGGTTTCTGGAACCTCACTCCAGAAAGGAAACAATACCTTCAGGAGGGATGTACAGAGAGAAGGTGATGAAATCCAGCCCATAAGAAGGTAAAATGTGTGTAGACTAAGCCATCGGTTCCAAGCTCTTACAGAGATACTCTTCTGGCATTTATATCACAACATTTTCATTATTCATTCCCAATCAGCTGCAACCCAAGAACTTTGGAGTGACTGGGCTGGAAAGCAAAGGCCGAAAGAATTGATTAAAACTCACAAAACATTGCCGATTACAGCAAGAATTATTCTTTCATAAAACACAACCACTGTCAAAATTTGAAGTTTAATCTAGGGGAATGTTTAAACTCCAGTGAGAACCAGCTGTAAGCCACACTTGCAGGCAAAGATTCTCCAAGGCTGAGAGTTTGCTGTAATTGATAGCAAGTGCATGGAAAGGACAGTATCAACGTCAGCTCTGGATCTTACCCATTTCTCATCCTCTGGAAGCATGGGGTGACCAGGCAAGGCTCTGGGTTACGGATTGCATTTCAGTCTTTCAGCCATAACCTCAGGAGGAACCGCTAGACAGAATTGGTGATTTCAGCCAGAAAATCAAGGTATTTCTACTTGGTGATGACATCACTAAGATCGCCCACGTCTGTAACGTCACCCGACATGGGCTGTCTTAGCTCATCCACTGATGAGTTCCTCCCTCCTGCCTTTACATATAGACCTGACCATTCCAGCACACTGGTCTCCCACTCCCTGGGCTGACAGCAAACCCCATTCTCCTGCGCTCACAAGCTTCTATTCAACAGCAGGAACTTCAAACTTCTCAACCAAGTTTGTAAACGCATCCCACCTTGACAAAACTCCTCCGTGCTCCACTGGTTCAGCCCCACCACCCTCCGTGATACCTGTATTCCCTTAATGCATGTCGCTTGTGTATCCTCAGTTTCAGTCAGTCTACCAATGGTGGCCATACTTTCAGGTGGCAAGGTCCAGGCTCTTACACTCTCCCCTAAACTTCTCCACCACACTTTCCTCCATGGATTCACTCACTGAAACCTACTTCTTTGACATAGCTTACACCCATCTGACCTCATTGTCATATCTTGCTTTATAATGCTCTGGAGGAGAATCCTACAGAATGTTTTCGTCAGATAAAAGTACATAAGGACAAGTTATTATTCAAAGTTTGTGCGAAGATTTGTAGCTCGGGTGCTTGTTGTTGTGGTTCTGTTCGCCGAGCTGGAAGTTTTTGTTGCAAACGTTTCGTCCCCTGGCTAGGAGACATCATCAGTGCTGTGGAGCCTCCTGCGAAGCGCTTCTTTGATGTTTCTTCCAGCATTTATAGTGGTCTGTCCTTGCCGCTTCCGGGTGTCAGTTTCAGCTGTCCGCTGTAGTGATTGGTATATTGGGTCCAGGTCGATGTGTCTGTTGATGGAATTTGTGGATGAATGCCATGCCTCTAGGAATTCCCTGGCTGTTCTCTGTCTGGCTTGCCCTATGATAGTAGTGTTTTCCCAGTCGACAAGCCAGACAGAGAACAGCCAGGGAATTCCTAGAGGCATGGCATTCATCCACAAATTCCATCAACAGACACATCGACCTGGACCCAATATACCAATCACTACAGCGGACAGCTGAAACTGACACCCAGAAGCGGCAAGGACAGACCACTATAAATGCCGGAAGAAACATCAAAGAAGCGCTTCGCAGGAGGCTCCACAGCACTGATGATGTCTCCTAGCCAGGGGACGAAACGTTTGCAACAAAAACTTCCAGCTCGGCGAACAGAACCACTACGACAAGTTATTATAGTTATGGACATGCTTTTGGATTCTTACTCTGATCTGACCAGCCATTACGGTGGTATAAAACTAAGTCAATCTACTTGGCAGGTTGGGTAGCTCAGTGACTCTCATCTACCTGGGGTACCACAGCTATTTCAGGTATTACTGGTACCAAGTATCATGTGTACCACAGATATCTTGGGATGCCTCAGGCTACTCAGTGTAAAGCACCTCCTGTCCACTCAAACATGTGGAAAACATGCTGGAGATACTTGACAGGTCTGTCGGCATTTGTGGTTCATATTTCAGGAAGGTGACCTCTCAAGACAACAGAATACAAACATGAACTCAGTCGCCCCCACCGCCCCGCCCTCCCCCCCTCCTCCGACATTGACCTGCTGAGCGTTTCCAGCATTTGCTCTTTTTATTACAGATTTCCCGAGTCTACAGCCTTGACCAGAGCAAGTTATCTTCACCAGGCCAGGAAATCAGAGCCCCACTGAACAGCCAAACACAGAGCCAAGCCACAGGCTGTCTGGGAGAGTGCGGGGATACATCCCTCTGCAAATTCCTCTCAGAAACTGCAGGAATCATATTGGCTGTTTCGTCAGTATCATAGAATTCCCTACAGTGTGGGAACAGGCCATGTGGCCCAACAAATCCACACTGACCCTCCGGAGAGTAACCCACCAAGACTCATTCCCTCATCATGTTACTCTACATTTACCCTGACTAATGGCACTAGCCTACACATCTATGATGGGGGCAATTTAGCATGGACCAATTCACCTAAGCTCCACATCTTTAGACTGTGGGAGGAAACCACGCAGACACGGGGAGAATGTGCAAACCCCACACCGAGAGTCACCCGAGGCTGGAATCAACCCCAGGTCCCTAGTGCTGTGAGGCAGCAGTGCTAACCACTGAGCCACCATGCCACTGGGTTGAAATGCTGAAAAATACTGTAACATTTTATTTATTCATTCACAGGATATGGGCATCATTAGTATTTACTACTCATCCCTAATTGCCCAGAGTCAACCACAACGCTGTGGGCCTAGAGTTATATCTAGGCCAGACCAGGACAGTATTTCCCTTCCTGAGATGACATTTGGGAACAAAAAATGTATGTGTCCAATATTCATTTCACGGTAATTGTTAGTCTTTTAATTCCAAAGTTAAAAATCACAGAACACCAGGTTACAGTCCAACAGGTTTAATTGGAAGCACTAGCTTTCGGAGCGCTGCTTCTTCACTACAACCACCTGACGAAGGAGTGACGCTCCGAAAGCTAGTGTGCTTCCAATTAAACCTGTTGGACTATAACCCGGTGTTGTGTGATTTTAAACTTTGTACACCCCAGTCCAACACCGGCATCTCCAAATTATAACTCTTAATTACAGGTTTTTTTAAACAATGAATTCAAATTCTACCACAGCAGCTCTTGAACCCAGACCCCAAGAACATTGCAAGGTGCCGGTATCAACAGCCACAAGATGATATCACTGGGCCATTGTCTCCCAACTGTGCAGTGAGACAGATCAGCACCTTCTTCAGGGCAATTAGAGCTAGCCATGCCTGTGAAAGATTTAAAAACTGGTCTAGCCCAGATTCCTTTTTTGCAACTAATTGCAATCAACAGTTTGTCAAACTCTTTCATAATTACCCGAAACCTTGAAATGAGAGGGAAATATTAATCCTCAGAGAGCCACCTGCTCACATCATTAAAACATCCTAATCATCCGTTAAGTTAATAGAGAAATGAACCCCAGTTGTACCATTTCCAGAGCTGTCAGTTATTCCTTCTCTTTGAGGTATTATTCGTGCTGTCCTTTTACAGGATAAATTTGCATTAAAATATTGCAATTGAAACCCAGATCACATCATCTTCTGACACTACTGCAACATTGAGCAGAAAACTAGAAAACGTAAAAGACAGGGAAAATTTCACTGAACCTAGATTGAGTTTATCTTAATTGGGGAAGATATTCAGTTGATTAAACATGAGTTTTGTGAAGCATTAATTCTCGAACTCCTGTGTGTACCAGAGTAAATCGATTATGATAAGGCAAGCACCTTGCCATGTGTGGTGTCACAGCCTTCAGCACAGCATTAATGATGAAGACTACAGCAATCGAGTGTCAAATCCTAAAAGCTGTTATTGTACATTGATAGCTGAGAGCAAGTGAAAGAGGTATGATAACTATTCCTGTAAACTCCACTAGCTCTTACACCCCTCCCCAACTCTGTAACCTCCTCCAGCCCCTACATCCTCTCCCTAACTCTGTAATCTCCTCCAGCCCCATACTCCCTCTCTGTATGTTACCTCCTCCAGCTCCTATCCCCCTTCCTGTCTCTGTCACCTCCTCCAGCCCCTATGCACCCTCTCCCTATCTCTGTCATCGCCTCCAGCTCCTACAACCCCACCCTATCTCTGTAACCTCCTCCAGCCCCTACACGCCTCACTAGCTCTGTAGCCTTTTCCAGCCCCTACACTCTCCCTTTCTCTGTAACCCCCTCCAGTTTCTATATCCCTGCCAATCTCTGTAACCTCCTCCAGACACGATACCCCTCCCTATCTCTGTAACATCCTCCAGCCCCTACACCCCCTCCCTATCTCTGTAACCCCCTCCAGCCCTTACACTCCCTCCCTATCTCTGTAACCTCCTCCAGCCCCTACACTCCCTCCCTATCACTGTAACCTCCTCCAGCCCCTACACCCCCTCCCTATCTCTGTAACCTCCTCCAGCCCCTACATGCCTCACTATCTCTGTAGCCTCCTCCAGCCCCTACATGCTCCCTTTCTCTGTAACCCCCTCCAGTTTCTATATCCCTGCCAATCTCTGTAACCCGCTCCAGCTCCAGCTCCTACATCTCTCCCAATCTCTGTAACTTCCTCCAGCTCCTACACCCCTCCCTATCTCTGTAACATCCTCCAGCCCCTACACCCCCTCCCTATCTCTGTACCTCCTCCAGCCCCTACACTCCCTCCCTATCTCTGTAACATCCTCCAGCCCCTACACTCCCTTCCTATCTCTGTAACATCCTCCAGCCCCTACACTCCCTCCCTATCTCTGTAACCTCCTTCAGCCCCTACACCCCCTCTCTATCTCTGTAACATCCTCCAGTCCCTACACCCCCTCCCTATCTCTTTAACCTCCTCCAGCCCCTACACTCCCTCCCTATCTCTGTAACATCCTCCTGTCCCTACACCCCCTCCCTATCTCTTTAACCTCCTCCAGCCCATACATCCCTCCTGATCTTTGTCACCTCCTCCAGCTCCTACAACCTTCCCTATCTCTGTCACCTCCTCCAGCCCCTACACCCCCTCCCTATCTCTGTCACCTCCTCCAGCCCCTACACCCCCTCCCTATCTCTGTCACCTCCTCCAGCCCCTACACCCCCTCCCTATCTCTTTAAACTCCTCCAGCCTCTACACCCCTTCCCTATCTCTGTAACCTCCTCCAGCCCTACACCCCCTCCCTTTCTCTGCAACCCCCTCCAGCTCTTACACACTTCCCTATCTCTGTCACCTAATCCAGCTGTTATGCACCTCCCTATCTCTGTCATCCCCTCCAGCCCCTGTACCCCTCTCTATCCTCGTAAGTTCCTCCAGTCTCTATACCTCTCCCTATCCCTGTAACCTCCTCCAGCCCCTCCCTATCCCCGTAACCTCTGCCAGTCCCTTTTTTACTCCCTATCTCTGGTTTGTCACATTTCGTGTTGAAGGGAAGCTGGGAATGATGGAAAAGGTCAGATGAAGACAAGAGATGGAATTGTTTAGTTTGTCTTGGGACAAGGTGGGGGAGTCAATGAAAACTGAGATAATTTGTTGGACTAAAGCTACCCCTTTGATCATTTCCTTAGCATTGTAACAATCTTAAAAATGTTACTGATTATAAGCACACACTTGAGCTGTTTTGTTTAATACAATTTAATAACGTTAAGCATCAAAGATTGATGCGATAGTTACATGTATAGACAATTTTGTAGTGCACTATATGAAACCTGACATAGTAAATCTGACTGCGATGTCTATTGGAGTAAACTCGAATGATTACAAAGCTAAAACTGATGGCACGCAATAAGACAAAGCTATTTGTGCTTGAGAAATATTTATGGAATGTTAATTGTAACTCTATTTGCAATGAGTCCTGCCTCACATATAGACTTTTAACCCAACTATTATGAGGTTACTCTTCAAGGGAGAAGTTAATTTGTTTCGCTGTCTGCTTAAATTAATTTCATCCAATTGAATTGAATTTAACGAAGTTTACGTCCCCTCCAGCCCCTGTTTAAGTCCTTCGTACCATTCCATATTATTGAATGATTACAGAGGCACTGGAGATGGTGCAGGAAGGTTTCACAGAGGTGGATGGACATAATTTCCAGAAAAAAACCAGACAAGCTTGAGAGTATGTCTGTGGAAGTTTGAGCTGTGATGATCGGACCCTTCAAACTTTTCAGGGGGTTTGGAGGGAGAGATGTCGAGTGCAGGTTTCAAATTATGGGAGAGTCCAAATCAAACAGTAAGATAAATATATGACAGTCATTGAGTTTGGACTGTTGTGGCACAGTGGTAATGCCCCCACCTCTGAACCTGGAGGCCTGGGTTCAAGTCCCACTGGCTCCAGAGTGTATGTAGTAACTTCTCTGAACTGGCTGATTAGAAAATCAGGGTGGCTCAGCAGTTAGCACTGCTGCCTCACAGCGCCAGGGACCTGGGTTCAATCCCACCCTCGAGCGACTGTCTGAGTGGAGTTTGTTTCAAACTCCTATGTGCTTCAGAATAAATCGATTATGATAAGGCAGTGTGTAGTGTCACAGCCTTTGGTATAACATTGACAAAGAAGCCAATATTGTGTGTCAAATCGCAGGCTTTCTCCCACAGTCCAAAGATGTGCACTTTAGGTGGATTGGCCATACCAAATTATCAATAGTGTCCAGGGATTGTGCAGACTAGGTGGGTCAGCCATAGGAAATGCAGGGTTACAGGGATGAGATGGGATGCTATGCCGATGGGCTGAATGGCCTGTTTCCACATTGGAGGGATTCTATTCTATGAATATAAGTCATTGATAAATCCAACAGAGCAGTTTGGAGAAATTGATAGGGCTCATGGTAACAAAGGATGTGATTGAGGTGAACAATGTGGATCTATTTGAGTGGAAGCTGACTAAAGACATAAGGGAGAGAGTGGGACAAAGGGGAGACGATGGCATGAGATGAAGTAGGGTGGGAGGAGACTCGAATGCAGCATAAACACCAGCTTGGACCAGATGGGCCAAATGGCCTGTTGCTGCGTTGTAATGTTACGTGGTTTCTATGTCACTCTTTAGATATTCCCTCTTTATTGATGCAATCTAAAACAATTTCTTTTCTTTGTCTAACAGCAGGCAATTGCTCCCGGTGATGCATACCCACTCCTGTATTTTCTTTTATCTCAAATGAAGATTGTGAAACTCAAGATTGTGAAATGCAGCATTTGAAATGAACATTACTTAGCAGTCAATTTCAACTGGCTCACCCTGTCCACCCAACCTCATCTCGAGCCATTAGAGGCACATTGCGCCGCTGTTGAATCACTCAACAAGCAAGCGCCGCACTGATTGAGCACTCACATTTTCCACAACCAATTTACTTCCGTAATTAATCAGTGGCTATTTAAATCAGTTTGTGAACCGCACAAAAATGAAAATGTAAAGCAAGCATTGCCGGATGTACATTCACAATAAATCTTGCCGAAATTGCTCTCATCTGCATTCCAAGTTATTTGTTTTAAACCTTCCCAAATAAATAAGTTGCTGAGGTTGGCTTTTTGTATCGTTTCCATTGTGATGGGTCTTTGCAAATAGTAATCTCCCCACACAGTTGCAAGTTTACATCCTCTCTAAATCTATGGAACATCAAGAAACTGAGCATTTCTCAATTAAATAGACTCCATATCTTCTCCGTGACAAAACGATGTTGCCAGAGTTGGAGGGTTTGAGCTATAGGCAAAGACTGAATAGGCTGATGCTTTTTTTCCCTGGAGCGTCGGAGGCTGAGGGATGTACTTAGAGAAGTTTATGACATTATGAGGGGCATGGATAGGGTGAACAGCCAAGGTCTTTTTCCCAGGGCAGTTGAGTGCAAAATTGGAGGGCATAGGTTTAAGGTGAGAGTCATAGAGATGTACAGCACAGAAACAGACCCTTCGGTCCAATTCATCCAGATATCCTAAATTAATCTAGTCCCATTTGTCAGCACTTGGCCCATAGCATTCTAATTTATATACCCATTCAGATGATTTTTAAATGTTGTAATTGTACCAGCCCCCTCCACTTCCTCTAGCAGCTCATTCCACACATGTATCACCTTCTGTGTGAAAAAGTTGCCTCTTAGGTCCCTTTTAACCCTTTCCCCTCTCACCCTAAACCTATCCCCTCTAGTTCTGACTCCAGGGGAAAGATTTAGAAGAGACCTAAGGAGCAACATTTTCACACAGAGGGTGGTACATTGTATTGAATGAGCAGCCACAGGAAATGGTGGATGCTGGTGCAATCATAATATTTAAAATGTGCATGGATAGGTATAGGGATAGAAAACGTTGAGAGGGATATGGGCCAAATGCTGGCAAATGGGACTAGATTGGATTAAGATATCTGGTCAGCATGGACGAGTTGGACCAAAGGGTCTGTTTTTGGCTTGGACATCTCTATGACTCTATGACCCAGCCTATCTCATACGTCATTCAACCATTTTAACTCCAGTCTTGCCCAAATAAAAGCAAAATACAGCAGATGCTGGAGATCTGAAATAAAGCCAGAAAGTGGCTGGAGAAACTCAGTGGGTCTGGCAACATTTGTGGAGAGAAAACACAGAGTGAGTAATAATGCATGACAGAATTCTTCATTAAGATGGAGAGTCAGGTAGCTCATTCCCGAGACTAAGTTCCTGAATCTAAATAGAGGAAACTGCAATGAGGCACAAACTAGCTATGATAGATTAGAGACGCTAGATTAGATTACTTACAGTGTAGAAACAGGCCCTTCGGCCCAACAAGTCCACACCGACCCGCCGAAGCGCAACCCACCCATACCCCTACATTTACCCCCTTACCTAACACTACGGGCAATTTAGTATGGCCAATTCACCTGACCCGCACATCTTTGGACTGTGGGAGGAAACCGGAGCACCCGGAGGAAACCCACGCAGACACGGGGAGAACGTGCAAACTCCACACAGTCAGTCGCCTGAGTCGGGAATTGAACCCGGGTCTCAGGCGCTGTGAGGCAGCAGTGCTAACCGCTGTGCCACCGTGCCGCCCACAATTCTTCATTAAGGTGGAGAGTCAGGTAGCTCATTCCCGAGACTAAGTTCCTGAATCTAAATAGAGGAAACTACAATGAGGCACAAACTAGCTATGATAGATTAGAGACGCTACTTAAAGGAATGACGATGGAAAGGCAACGACACAGACTCGTGAACTGCAGCAATTGTTCATTCCTGCCTGGCACCAAAGTAAAATGGAAAATGTGGCCCAACCATGGTTACAAAGGAAATTAGAGATAACATTGGATCCAAAGAAGAGGCATACAAATTGGTCAGAAAGCAACAACCAACTTGAGGAGTGGGAGCAGTTGAGAATTAACCAAAGGAGGACAAAGGGTTTGATGAAGAAAGGGAAAATGGACTGCGCAAGGAAGCTTGTGAAGAACTGACTGTAAAAGTTACTATAGGAATGTGAAGAGAAGCAGATTGGTGAAAACAGATGTAGGTCCCTGACAGTCAAAACCAGGGAAATTTATAATAGGGTACAAAGTAGTAGCTGCCCAACTAAATACATATCTTGGTTCTGTGTTCACAAAGGACGATACAATTAATATATCAGAAATGTTGAGTTTGGAGAAGGATTTAGCGAGAAGGAGGATCTAAAGGAAATCAGTATGAGTAGAAAAATGTTGTTGGGGAAATTGATTGGCTTGAAGGCCAGTAAATCCCCAGGGCCTGATAATCTAATTCCCAGAGTATGTAAGGAAGTAGTCCTAGATATCATGGATGCGTTGGTGGCCATCTTCCAAGACCATATAACTCAGGAACAGATTGGAAGGTAGCTAATGTTACCCTAATGTAATGTAGTTAAAAAGGGAGGCAGAGAGAAAACTGGTATTTATAAACCAATCATCATGATGTTGGTAGGGGTTGGAGTCCATTCTCAAGGATTTAATAGCAAAGCACTTGGAAACCAGTAGCAGGATCAGAAAGAGTTGGCACGGATTTATGAAAGGAAAATCATGCTTGGCAAATCCACTGGAACTCTTCAAGAATGTAACTTACAGAGTTGATGAGGGGGAGCTAATAGATGTGGTTCAGTTGGACTTTCAGAAAGTTTTTGACAGACTCATACATAAAAGACTGGCATCTAAAATGAAAGCGCATAGGATTGGGAGGTGGTGTACGAAAACAGATCTTTTAAAAACTGGCTGGCAGACAGGAAATGAAGAGTAAGAATAAATAAGTTTTTTTTTCCCAAATGTCAGCTAGTGAGAGATGGATAGAGAAAGATAAAAGGAGAGAGACAGGCAGAAAGCTAGTGAGTATGAAATAGATAGATAGAAAGAAAAAAGGAAAGAAAGATAATGAGAGATGGTGAGTGAGAGATAGATAGATAGACAGATAGATAGATAGATAGATAGATAGATAGATAGATAGATAGATAGATAGAAAGATAGACAGACAGACTGTCAGATAGAAGGCCCATTGAGGGTGAGGTAGGGAATGGAAACTCTCAGCACTCTCTATGTCACTATTTCAGGAATTGATGATGAGAATGAAGAGCTAGCTGATTATTGCAATGCAGCAAAGCTGCAGCCTCTGGAGAATTACTAAGTTGGGAGGTGTTGTCATTTCAGTATCATATGATAGCAGCTGTTCATGAGGCTCCCATGGTGAACTACTGGGGATAGTCTTCATAGACTAGACACCTATCACAGAGCTGTCAAAGTCGAGAACTACTCAGAGTTTGCAACTGGGGCGTGTCACATACTAAAGAAGCTCTCCTGTGGCGATAGACATGAATATATTTGGAACCAGAGCTGCTATCAATCAGAGTAGCTGCTGTGAATGGGCAAGGAAGTTTTAATAGGCTTGTCTCCCCTAACCAATGCTTTCCCTCGTTGTTTGTAGTCAACTCATTTGTTGCTTCAGCCCCAAAACAGCTGTAAGTGTGCATACTGGAGAGACACAGCAAGCGAAAAGGAGGAACATAGTAACAAGGGCTGGTCATTCAGCACCACTCTTCAATTCGACCACAGTAATCTCTCCCTTAACTCCATACACCTGGCTTGGTTCTTTAGTAAAGTATTGGACTCAGAAACAGGCCATTCGGCCCAAGATACCATGCTGGTGTTAATGCTCCACGCGAGTCTACTCCATTCTTTACCTCCTCTACTCTGCCAACTGTAAGATGTGGGATCATAAGAAAATAGGCCATTCAGCCCATCGAATCTGCTCTGCCTTTCAATGACATCAGGGGCTGATTTAATAGTCCTCAACTCTACTTTTCTTACTTTTTCCCCACAAACCTTGAATCCCTTGCTGATTAGAATCTGTCTATCTCAGCCTTGAATATACTTCACGACCCCTCCTTAACAACCCTCTGTAGTAAAGAACTCCACAGATTCACACCACTCTGAGAGAAGAAATTCCCCCTCATCTCAGTCTTAAATGGGTGACCCCTTATTCTGAGATTTTGCCTTCTGGTCTCTTTATCTTAATGATGTAACTCCCTTCTTTTTCCTCATATCCCTGAAGAGCATTTTTACCTTTCATGAAGAGTATTTATCCAATTCCCTTCTGAAAATCATAATGATGCACTCTCATTGAGACTTTATAAAGCTCTGGTTAGGCCCCATTTGGAGTACTGTGTCCAGTTTTGGTCCCCACACCTCAGGAAGGACATACTGGCACTGGTACGTGTCCAGCGGAGATTCACACGGATGATCCCTGGAATGGCAGGTCTAACATATGAGGAACGACTGAGGATCCTGGGATTGTATTCATTGGAGTTTAGAAGATTAAGGGGAGACTTAATAGAGACGTACAAGATAATACATGGCTTGGAAAGGGTGGACGCTAGGAAATTGTTTCCATTAGGCGAGGAGACTAGGACCCGTGGACACAGCCTTAGAATTAGAGGGGGTCAATTCAGAACAGAAATGCGGAGACATTTCTTCAGCCAGAGGGTGGTGGGCCTGTGGAATTCATTGCCACGGAGTGCAGTGGAGGCCGGGACGCTAAATGTCTTCAAGGCCGAGATTGATAGATTCTTGTTGTCTCGAGGAATTAAGGGCTACGGGGAGAACACTGGTAAGTGGAGTTGAAATGCCCATCAGCCATGGTTGAAAGGCGGAGTGGACTCGATGGGCCGAATGGCCTTACTTCCACTCCTATGTCTCATGGTCTTATGGTCATTCTACCACCCTTTGCAAGCATTAACTTCCAAATATAACAACTCACTGAGCTAAGTAAATTTTTCTATATGCTATCCAACCTGGTCTCTGTGCTCTGTGTCTCATCCCTGGTTGAAGAAACTCAGGTTCTCATTTCAGATCCAACCCTTTCCCTTTGCTCTCAAATACTTCAGAGGCTTTTCCCCTTAAATGCATTGGTACTATTCACTTCAGCATGGGGGAGCCAGTGCCACATGCCCACCATTGTCTGGATCATAGTCATAGGGTCGTAGAGATGTACAGCATGGAAACAGACCCTCGGTCCAACCCGTCCATGCTGACCAGATATCCCAACTCAATCTAGTCCCACCTACCAGCACCCAGCCCATATCCCTCCAAACCCTTCCTATTCATATACCCAGCCAAATGCCTCTTAAATGTTGCAGTTGTACCAGCCTCCACACTTCCTCGGCAGCTCATTCCATACACGTACCACCCTCTGTGTGAAAAAGTTGCCCTGTAGGTCTCTTTTATATCTTTTCCCTCTCACCCTAAACCTGGGTGAAGATATTTTATTTCTGTATTCCCTGTTGGATTTCTTGGTGACAGCTTCTAGTTCTGATTTGATTTGATTTATCATTGTCACACGTTCTGAGATATAGTGAAAAGTGTTATTTTGTGTGTTAATCATACCTTACATAAGTATGTCAGTGTATTGGAACAGAATACAGTGTTATAGCTGCAGAGAAAGATCAACTCTAATACATGAGGGGTCAGTACCACAAGTCTGACAACAGCGGGGAAGAAGGTGTTCTTAAATCTGTTAGTATGTTTTGTATCTTCTGCCCAATGGAAGAGGGAGGAAGAGAGTGTAACTGGGGTGGGAGGGGTCTGTGATGATGTTTGGCTGCTTTCCTGAGGCAGTGGTAAGTGTAGATGGAGTCAATGGATGGGAGCTGAAAATGTGTTGCTGGTTAAAGCACAGCAGGTTAGGCAGCATCCAAGGAACAGGAAATTCGACGTTTCGGGCCAGATGGATGGGAGGCTGGTATGTGTGATGGACAGGGCTGTATTCACAACTTTCTGTAGTGTTTTACAGTCTTGGGCAGAGCAGTTGTTGTACCAAGCCGTGATGCATCCACATTGGATGTTTTCTATGTTGCATCCATAAAATTAGTTGGAGTCATTGTAGACATGCTGCATTTCCTTAGCCTTCTGAGGAAGTCGAGGTGTCAGTGTGCATTCTTGACTGTAGCAGTACTGCTCATCACGCAAAAGGAAACATTGTCTCTGTATCCATGCTATCAAAACCTTTCATCATTTCAAAGTTCTCAATTAAGTCACTCCTTGCTAAAGAGAAGTGGGACTCAGCCTGTGAATCATTTCCTAATGTATAAACTCACACATGTGTTATGAAGGTGTAGAAGTGTACTGTACCTTTAAGAGAGTGAAGGACTGAGCAGGCACAGAGTGCTGGAGAATTTACAATGTAACATTTGATCCAGCAGCTAGCACTGGCTGAGTTGCTATGAGACAAAAAAAAAATTTGAATTCAGGCCAATCAGTTTAAATTATACCCCATAATACCAACCTCCAATCAAGTTTGAATTTAGTACATTGACAATATTAAAAACCAATGAAACAATCCAATGCTTTGGGGTATAAAACCAGGGTAAAATTGAACAGTTGAGGGGAGAACTGCCAAGCCACCAGCATGTACAGACTGCATGAACCACAACTCTCTTAAAGATACCTTTATTGATCAGTGACCTGTGAAACAGAAATCCCTATGAAGAAGAAAATCTACAGAAGAAGATAGAAAGGGAAGATTCAACAGCTACCTGGTTTTGAAATTTGAATTTTTGATAAATCTTTCTCAGAGATCGGACTAGTATTATAGAAGGGAAAGTAAAAGATAGGTTAGAGGAAGGAATTATCAATAATTGTTAATTATATCTGTTATACTTTAAGAAATAAAGTTGTTAATTTTTACTTTAAATAGTTCTTGGCCTCACAAATTTTCATAGATTACTGCACTGGATAAATCTTTTCTGTGTTGCTGGTTTAAATTAAGCAGGGGGGTTTAACTGTGCTGTAACACATGCCTGGTATCATGCTCTCTGCACCATCTCCTGGGCAATAGAAGGGTTACAGAGACGAGAAGGCAATGGACAGTTGAGGCCACAATGATTTCAGCCGTGACCTTATTGAATGGTGCGACAGGTTCGAAGGGCCGAACGGTCTTCTCCTACTCCCAACTCACATTGTTTGTCTACACCATGTATGTGACCGGGTGAACAGTTTGATAGGAGTGAGTTCCAGACTTCGCAGTCCTTTGTGTGAATAGCCAGTCTCACCCAGAGCAACCCAGAGATCAGAATATCCCACTGTAGTAGGAAGCACCATTGTTCCCGATTCATTACTACAGGAAGTAGCTGACGCTAAGACATTGAATTTATTCAAGAGGTGGTTAGATATAGAGTTGGGGAGAACAGGATTAGGCTTTTGACTTGGATAATTGGCCATGATCGTGATGAATGGTACAGCAGGCTCCAATAGTCGAATGGCCTCCTCCTGCTCCTATCCTCTATGTTTCTATACCGGTCTCTGTGCAGTTATTTCAGGGGGATTTGAGCATATGTTCCCAGAGGATTGGATTAGGGTTCTAGATTACTAATCCAGTGACATTACCACAACAACACCACTCCCTCCCTGTAAGGATAGTCCGTGAAAGCGTGCAAAAAGACATAGCATAAATGCAATTTATTGGTGGTGTTGATGAGGAGAGGTTACACAAATTAAGCTAGTTTTATCTCAAAATGAGAAACTTAAGAGCTTCTTTGATCAATATGTTTACAGGGAACGACAGGGTAGAGAAACTATTTCTGGTTTAACTAGGGAGCATAGCCTGAGAATTAGGACAGACTGTTCAGGAGAGATGTTCGGATGCACTTCCACACACAAAAGGGTGGGAGAGGTTTGGAACTCTCTTCCACAAGTGGCAGTGGATGCTGGATCAGTTGTTAATTTTAAATCTGAGACAGGTAATCTTTTGTAAGCCAAAGGGAAATGAGTCAACAGCAGGTACATGGAGTTGGGCCACAAATCCGCCATGATCTCATTGAATAGCAGAACAGGCTGGAGGGGCTGATTGGCCTACTCCAGTTCCTATGGTGAGAGATGCTAAGTTAAACCAAACTGGATGCAATAATCTCAAAGTCAGATGGTAGCAACTGCAACATTTGAGTATGATTGCCACTGACATATATCCCAATACTAACTAAGACAGTCCAGCTACACATTGACATTATTGGGCAGTGCACTTTTTTCAACCTTATAATATCCCAGTGCTTTCTGACTTGCAACTCTGCGATCTCATTGCAATTCATAAACTCATTTTCACGGTGCCTTTTTATTGCTCCTTATAATTGATCAGCTGCTATTCTAAGTTATCACCACACCACTGCAAAGAATCAAGGGGATTATTGGAGAAAGGGAAACTGATGTGACAGCAGCAAGATAAGCTCAGTTGAATAATTACTCAATCGACATGAAAATGGAATATATTTTCATATCAATGAGAATTGGAAGGCTTTCATCACTTGAATATAATTGCTGTAATTATGTCACCCAAGAAATTAAAAAAAGTCTAATTTTCTTTAATGTATTCAGAATTGAATTACTGCGTGCAATTTTCACTTTCTCATAAATGAATTAAGAGTTAGAACTTTTGGGTTATTTCAAGAATGTAAATGGAATAATACATTTACTTTACAGAGGATTAAGCAGAACATTTCAAACCAATGAAACTAGAGTGTGTACATATAATTAATATATTAGTCTATTCAGAGACTGTGTGCCAAGACTATCGTAAATTATAACGACAAACGTAATGGCTAAAAATGGAAGAAAATCTCCCTTTCAGAAAAATGTTCAAGGGATTATCTTTCTCTAAATGTCTCCTTCAAAGCTTCTGACGAGTTATTACACAGGTTCCTTCAGGATTGATCATCATCTGGATATTTCCAACGGTCAGTTTACCTAATATGAGAGCAATTAGGGACAGGCAATAAATGCTGGTCAGCCAGCAACTCCCAAGTCCCTCGAGCAATACCAACATCACCCAACTTAACGTAAGAACTAGGAGCAGGAGTAGGCCATCTGGCCCTTCAAGCTTGCTCCACCATTCAATACTCAGCTCCACTTACCCACCCGCTCACCATAACCCTTAATTCCTTTACTGTTCAACAATTTATTCTTGCGTTAAAAATACTCAATGAGGTAGCCTCAACTGCTTCCCTGGGCAGGGAATTCCACAGATTCACAGCCCTTTCGGTGAAGAAGTTCCTCCTCAGCTCAGTCCTAAATCTGCTCCCTACTTATTTTGAGGCTATGCCCCCGAGTTCTAGTTCCAACCTCCAGTGGAAACAACCTCCCTGCTTCTATTTTAGTTATTCCCTTCCTAATTGTATATGTTTCTGTAAGATCCAACCTTACTCTTCTAAATTCTAATGAGTATAGGCCCAGTCGACTCAATCTCTGCTCAAAAGCCAACCATCTCAATTGCAGAACCAACCTAGTGAATCTCCTCTGCATTCCCTCCAGTGCCAGTCCATCCTTTCTCAAGTAAGGAGTCTAAAACTGCACACTGTACTCCAGGTGTGGCCTCACCCAGCACCTTATACAGCTGCAACATAACCTCCCTGCTTTTAAACACAATCCCCCCAGCAATGAAGTCTTTTTAATTACCTGCTGCACCTGAAAGCCAACTTTTTATGATTTACGCACAAGGACACCCAGGTTCGTGTTGCAATTTTTCAGCATTTAAATATTAGCCTGTTTAGCTGTTATTCCTGTCAAAATTGATGGCCTCTCATTTATCAACATTGTACTCTATCTGCCAGACCCTTGCAAACTCAGTTAACCTATCTATATCTCTCTGCAGACTTTCAGTGTTCTCTGCACACTTTGCTCTAACATTCATTTTAGTGTCATCTGCAAAGTTTGACACAATACCCTTGGTGTCCAATTCTATATCATCTTTATAAATTCTAAACAATTGCAGTCCCAGCACTGATCCCTGAGGCACACCACTAACCATTGATCACTAATCACCAACTAGAAAAACACACATTTATCCCCACTCTCTGTTTCCTGTTAGTTAACCAATCCTCTATCCATGATAAGGCATTATCTGTAATGTTGTGAACCTTTATCTTATGCAGCAGCCTTTTATGCAGCTCCTTGTCGAATGCCTTCTGTAAATCCAGATACGCCACATCTACTGGGTCCCCATTGTCCACTGTGCTCATAACATCCTCAAAGAATTCCAATAAATTAGTTAAATATGACCTGCCTTTTATGAGTCCATGCTGTGTCTGCCCAACAGGACAACTGCTATCCAGATGTCTCACTATTTCTTTATTGATTATAGATTCATGCATGTTCCCCTCTACAGAAGTTAAGCTAATGGGCCTATAGTTGCCTGCCTTTTGTCTACCTCCTTTTTTAAACAGTGACGTCACGTTTGCTGTTTTCCAATCTGCCAGAACCACCCCAGAGTCCAAAGGATTTTGGTAAAATACAACAAGCACATTTACTATGTCCCCCATCATCTCTTTCAGTACCCTGGGATACATTCCATCAGGGCCAGGAGACTTGTCTAACATTAGCACCATTAGCTTGCTCAACAATAGTCCCATTTTCTTAGGTTCGGATATATTTGGAATAGTCACACAGGCAGGCCAAGAGGTAGGTGGTCAATATTTATCCCAGCATTAGGTTATGAACTCTGGTTGGTCATATTCCTGAAGGTCAGACTAATTATTGCCCATCAGTGTCCTGTGTTACTGTTATTAGTTAGCAATCCATCTTCAGGACACTTTCTTGCATCAATTGGTTACTCACTTGGATGATACTTCATAGTCAAAGTTAAAAATCACACAACACCAGGTTATAGTCCAACAGGTTTATTTGGAAGCACTAGCTTTTGGAGGGCTGCTCCTTTATTATGTGATTGTGACAACCACTGAGTCACCCACCGTAACTCACACCAAGTAATTTTAGTTCTTAGAGTCAAAGAAACTGAAATTTTCTTAATAGAAGTTTTTTTTTGCCTCGCTTGCAGGAGTTTCTCGGAGACGGAACTTGAATCCTTGGAGACTCCAGCTCCACTTGGGAGGATTTGACAATTTCATCCCGGAATGAAGCAACCTTTTCTAAGGCTGTTGAGCAAATTGGAGAGAGGGGAATAGGTATTCGTGTCACGCGGCACATCTCAACTATGCAATCTACTGAGGATCTGTGTAGATGACATGGGATTCAGCAAAGAGTCAACGTGAATTCATAAGGACAGCGGCTTACAGTTCACGTTATCACTGCCACACGCCTCTCCAAAGTGACAAGTCCCTGTCAGGAGGGAGCCGAAGTAATATCGAGCTGTGTCGTCTCTTAAGAGGGAACAGTGACAGCGCACAGTACAGCTGTCACATCTCACAGAGTCTGTACAACACAACTGCCACCTTGCTAGTGCTGCTGACATTTCGTGCGCCAATGAATGTATGTTTAAGGCGAAGCTCCTGCCATTCATACTGCAGACAAAAGCAGAGCCAATGCTTTCCTTTCCAATATAGAAAACCAGCTTCTCCTGGCCTGCGGTGTATATCTGTCGAGGCTGGTCTGAGAAGCGCACATTCCTCCAAGTGCAGTCAATTCTCAGTGGTCCTCCTGGCCCTACACGTCTTTGATTTTGAAGAATTATGTCAGTTTTCACATTTCTGCACCCAAACTTATCATCTTCCTAAGAAGGTGATAAGTGCAATGGGGATTAATCACATGGCACCTCCCCACGGATACTACCTTATCTTGAGCAGACTGCCAATCAGGTAGAGCACCAGAGAGGCTATTTGGCTTGGTGGGGCAGGTTCATCCCTGAACTGTGCTTGCTTTCCACATGCCATCACTGGCCAGTGAGCAAGGGAGCTGAAAGGGAGGTGTTAATTACTAACTAATTATTACCCCTGAAGTTTTACTCTTCAATTTATTGCCTACCAGCTCAGGTAGTTTAAGCAGAATTTCTTTCCTTGCCCTGCTGATGTCTTTACTACCAATAGGAACCATGACAACTGGATCCCCAACCCCACCATAAGTTCCAGTCCAGCCCTAAGCAGATGGTCGATATCCCTAACACATTTGTCTGGCCCCATGCGCCTTGCTACAAAGAATGGTGCCAATTACCCTTACCACATTATCCCATATTCCACCTTGTTCCCCCACGGCTGAATGGTTTCCTGTACTAGAGCGTCATTTATCTCAAGAGGGTTGGAATATAAAAGCAGCGATGTACTTCTGAGACTTTATAAGGCTCTCGTTAGGCCCCATTTAGAATACTGTATCCAATTTTGGGCCCCACACCGCAGGAAGGACATATTGGCACTGGAGCGTGTCCAGTGGAGATTCACACGGATGATCCTTGGAATGGTAATCCTGGGACAGTATTCATTTGAGTTTAGAAGGTTGAGGAGAGATCTAATAGAAACTTACAAGATAATGCCTGGCTTAGAAGAGGTGGACACTGGGAATTTGTTTCTTTTCAGTGGGGAGACTAGGACCCGTGGGCACAGCCTTAAAATTAGAGGGGGGTCAATTTAGAGTGGAAATGAGGAGACATTTCTTCAGCCAGAGAACATAGAACATAGAAAAATAAAGCGCAGTACTGGCCCTTTGGCCCTCGATGTTGCGCCGACCCAAGCCCACCTAACCTACACTAGCCCACTATCCTCCATATGCCTATTCAATGCCCATAAAGAGGGAGAGTCCACCACTGTTACTGGTAGGACAGAGAGTGGTGGGCCTGTGGAATTCATTGCCACGGAGCGCAGTGGAGGCCGGGACGTTAAATGTCTTCAAGGCAGAGATTGATAAATTCTTAATCTCACAAGGGATTAAGGGGTAAGGGGACAGTGGAGTTGAAATGCCCATCAGCTATGATTGAATGGTGGAGTGGACTCAATGGGCCGAATGGCCTTACATCCACTCCTATGTCTTATGGTCATTGTCAGTTAGCTCATCCAGCCTGAAGTGGTCACTCTCCCAACCAACAGAAAGGATATTAAACACTGTCCTTGGACAATTGCAAAGGTGGTGGCTCCTACACTCTTACCCTTAGGGTACCCATAGCTCTTTCATTCACAGCCACATCCTACCCAATACACCCCCACTCCCACCACCACCCGCTCCCCAAACCAATTCAGAAGATGCTACCTTAAGCGGCACCGTGGCTCAGTGGTTAGCACTGCTGCCTCACAGCACCGGGGACCTGGATTTGATTCCACCCTCGCGTGACTGTCTGTGTGGAGTTTGCACAACCATCCCGTGCCTGTGTGGGTTTCCTCCCACAGTCCACAGCTGTACAGGTTAGGTGGGTTGGCTGTGCGAAACTGCCCCACAGTGTCCAGGGATGTGCAGGCTAGGTGGGTTAGCTGTAATAAATGTAGGGATTCAGTAGGGGAGGGGGCTGGATCTGGGCGGGGTGCTCTCTGGAGAGTTGATACTGTCTTGATGGGCCGAATGGCCTCTTTCCACTTTTATGAGTTAAGCAAATGACCGATTATCAAGGATCATCCAAGTGAGTAGCCAATTGATGCAAGTGTCCTGAGCATGGATGCTCTTCGGTGTGCACTTGATGGGCTGAATAGCCTGCTTCCACATTGTAGGGATTCTATGATCTGAAAGGGGCATAACTCCTGCTGGTGCAAAGTGTCCCTTTTGATGTGACACAATATTTGCTGTTTCGGCTCCAGCCCAAAAAGTCTGAACCAGAGCTACTTAAGCAGTAAACATTTACTGAGTGCAGACACATCGAGTAAAACATGAGGTCTGCAGATGCTGGAGATCAGAGCTGAAAATGTGTTGCTGGTTAAAGCGCAGCAAGTCAGGCAGCATCCAAGGAACAGGAAATTCGACGTTTCGGGCTAAAGCCCATCATCAGGAATCATTCCTGCTGTGCTTTAACCAGCAACACATTTTCAGCTCTGAGTGCAGACATGTCTGTCTTGGATTACACTGGCATCCAGGAACCCCCACATTCTGTAGCCGTGATACATCTCCTCTTCCCCCCATGGTTCATATTTTTGTTAAATTAACCACTTAAATAATATTTGCTTCTATTTTCCCATATATCTTATTAATCGCGCCACCAGAGGATAACGAATCTGTGGAATTCTTTACTGAGAGGGTTGTCGAGACTGGGTCACTAAAGTTTATTCAAGGCTGAAATCTTCTGAATCAGTGAGGGAATCACGGTTTTTGGAAGAAAGTGGACAATCAGATCAGATGTGATCTTGCTGAATGATGGAGCTAGCTCAATGGGCAAAATGTGCAGTTTCTGCTCCCAGTCCTTATGCTCTGACCTGTTCCTGTGCTATTGTAAACCTTAAAGATTAAGTGGAATATTGAAAGAAGGCAGATGATATGGGACATAACACTGATGGTTGCAATTCATTTCCACTTAACTTCAGAAAGTGCTTAATGGGCCCCCTTACCTGCAAAAGGTGCCTTATAAATTAATAATTTCATTATTAATATAACAATTAATAACCAACTTGCCCCTTTACCCAAGAGGAAAACGCTTTACCGGCATGCAAGAGATCTCGCTTGGATGACTAAACATTGCACAAAGAGTCAAAAAGTGTGGCACTGGAAAAGCACAGCCGGTCAGGCAGCATCCAAGGAGCAGGAGAATCGACGGTTCGAACATAAGCCTTTCATGTGGAGAGCTCAAGGGGACTGAGATAAATGTGAGGGGGATGCGTCTGGGGAGAAGGTAGCTGAGAATGCGACAGGTAGATAGAGATGGGGAGGTGATGGTGATAGGTGGGAGCGGATAGGTGGGAAGAAATATGGACAGGTCAAGACGGCAGTGCCGAGTTGGAGGGTTGGATCTGGCAGAGGGAGGAGGAATAAGGAAACTGGTGAAATCGACATTGATGCCGTGTGGTTGGAGGGTCCCAACAAACAGAAGATGCCACAGAAAATGTGACCCCTTTCTCTGGGTCATTGACTCCTGGCATCTTCCAAAAGCTCCCAGGCCCTGTATGCTTCACTCATACGGTCACCCCTCCACCTGCTCAGGATACCTTGGCAAGGCCAATAAACACAGTCTTGAAAATGTGTTGCTAGAAAAGCGCAGCAGGTCAGGCAGCATCCAAAGAGCAGGAGAGTCGGCGTTTCGGGCATGAGCCCTTCTTCAGGAATCCCCGAATCAGGCTCATGCCTGAAGCGTCGACTCTCCTACTCCTTGGATGCTGCCTGACCTGCTGCGCTTTTCCAGCAACACATTTTCAGCTCTGATCTCCAGCATCTGCAGTCCTCACTTTCTCCAACAAACACAGTCTTCCCAACATTACGCCTGCTGAGCCCCAAAAGACAACCACACTCAGGAAAATTGTCGAAACAATTCAGCCTCCCTCCTGTGTGATGACTGATTCAAATTCAAATTGCAATTTTCATCTGATGGATGCAGTTTGTTTCCAATAAGACTGAAATAAACAGCATAAAAAGCCACATTTGATTGACGCTCCAGAATACCAAGGGCTCTCAAAAGGCTGCATTATATACTTGACATTTAAATCCCATTCTCAAGTAGAAGGTATTGAATATTCATGTGCTTTGGTTAATCAGCATTAACACAGTGATGTCAACATCGTTTTTTAAAAACATCCTGATCCTTTCTAAACTGTTCTTTTAGTTGTTTTTTAACCAATTGCTTGCCTGGACTTGAAACATCAAGAATCAAAAAGTAAAGTTGCTGCAGTGTTATTGGGTCATAGTGCTGCTCTCTCATTAGAGAGGGAGGAGACACCACTGATGGCAGTTTAACCCGAAGGTCACCACACCACAAACAAGGGGAGAGGCTGCTCTGCCTGAAACTCGTTGGTCTTCCAGAGCAAGGAGTTGACCATGGCCGAGCGCTGCAGACTGGCACATTCCAAAGTCCGGGATTACATGCTTTTCAGGAGAAAGTGAGGACTGCAGATGCTGGAGATCAGAGCTGAAAAAGTGTTGCTGGAAAAGCGCAGCAGGTCAGGCAGCATCCAAGGAGCAGGAGATTCGACGTTTCGGGCATGAGCCCTTCTTCAGGAATCCCAGAATCAGGCTCATGCCTGAAACGTCGATTCTCCTGCTCCTTGGATGCTGCCTGACCTGCTGCGCTTTTCCAGCAACACGTTTTCAGTAACATGCTTTTCACTAAAGCTTGGGGTAGCTGCTGCCAAGGTACAGTGAGGTCTTTCTGCTGAAGATAAATGAGAGTCTGCCCAGTTATCAGAGCCTCCCAGCCCTCAAATAAATGTACCTATAGTCTTGTACAGGTAACAAACGGTTTGGTTCATTTGCTGGGTAGTCAAAATCCAAACCATGTTTCTTCATAAGCTACTGTACAGTTCTGAACTGCTTTAGTGATACTGCATGCAAGAAAAATATTTTTGAATGAAGTATATTTTTGAAATAAAAAAGAGAGATTGAGAACTGTATAGTTCTGCTTTGGTACAGTACACATGCATGTACATAAAGGGCAGCATCGGGGCTCACAATGCTCCAGGAACCCGGGTTCAATTCCACCCTCAGACCGTCTGTGTGGGCTTCCTCCCACAGTCAAAAGATGTGCTGGTTATGGTGGATTGACTATAATAAATGTGGGTTATAGTAGGGGGGGGCGTGGTGGTGGTCTCTAGAGGGTTGGTACAGACTTGATAGACTGAATGGCCTCTTTCTGCACCGTAGCCATGGTAAATGCAGGATTATGGGGATAGGGTGGGATACTGCTCAGAGAGTCAGGGCAGACTTGATGGGCTGAGTGGCCTCTTTCTGCACTGTGGCGATTCCATAAATGTAATCTTCATGAATAAAGTATATTGTTTGCAATAAAAAGGGGAGACGTTGAAAAGGAGAATCCTTACAGGAATTGCTGGGAACTGAGATAAAAGTATCGTCATGGGGGTCCACTTATAATTCTTACCTCAGGCAATGCAATATTTTGGGTGTCCTTTTTCATTCAGAAGGATTCGTCTGTAGAAATGACATGACAGTGACTTCAGGAATGAAACGGATCGATTTAGCAATACTGCCCTCTTATGGCTTGCTAGCTAAAACAAAAATCACTGCCACAAAACAATAGCACTCGCATTACTGAGTGGACTTAAAAGAGTTTGGCATTGGCGATTCCAAAAAGAAATCAGTTGCGACATTGAAAAGGAACCGTGGAGAGTGATGCTTCGTTGCAAAAGGAACAAGATTGAGAGGGCGCTGATAAAAAGTGATTTGCAAATGAAACAGGAATGATATGGAGGAAAACTTTTTCACACAATGGGTCATTAGGGTATAGAATGCACAGCCTGGAAACGTGGTGGAAACAGGTTCAAATGAGGCATTCAGAAGGACATTGAATGCCTATTTATATTTTAAAAATAACATGATAGGGTATGGGGGATGTAGTGATTGGAACCAGGGCCAAATGGGGCTGCTAACCTGGATCAAACACAGAGCCCCAGCTGACAGATAAGTATAGGAATGTGCTCTCTCTCCTGGAACAGAGGGGCTCAAGTCCCACCTACACCAGAGGTGGGCAAAAGCATCTCTGAACAGGTTGATAAAAAAAAATAGAAAAAAATATAAACATGGCTCTCAGAGAGTCTTCTCATCGTCAGGACTAGCTCTGAGCTACCTGGTCAGAGCCAATGTACTGTACACATGTGAAATAAAGGGAGACTTGGTGATAGGATACCAGCCTCCAGGAAGTTACTTCAGGGGAAAAGCACGAGATTGCCGTTGGGTAATGCTGCTCATTTGAAGAGATGGTACAGGCAAAACGGGCCGAATGGCCAATCTAAACGTCAAAAGAACAATGCAATTTTAATCGCTCGGTTTTGGTATTTTATCAGGGGCATTCACAGAACTCGCACTTACATCTCAAACAGATATTTTTGAAGAAATTTTCTAAGAATATTACATTTTCTTTGAAACTTTTGCCTGGGAATTTCTGGATGCATACTGGGATAACTGGGAGTTCACTCGATGTTACGGCAAGCTCGGAAATAGCTTCCGTTTTTGTGACAGTAACTTTTATTAGCCTATTAGATTGGGGGAAATTTCACAGAATCCCAATAGCGTGGAAACAGGCCATTTGATTAGATTAGATTAGGTTACTTACGGTGTGGAAACAGGCCCTTCGGCCCAACAAGTCCACACCGACCCGCTGAAGCGCAACCCACCCATATCCCTACATTTACCCCTTACCTAACACTACGGGCAATTTAGCATGGCCAATTCACCTGACCCGCACATCTTTGGACTGTGGGAGGAAACCCACGCAGACACGGGGAGAACGTGCAAACTCCACACAGTCAGTCGCCTGAGGCGGGAATTGAACCCGGGTCTCTGGCGCTGTGAGGCAGCAGTGCTAACCACTGTGCCACCGTGCCGCCCACAAGTCCACACCGACCCTCCGAACAGTAACACATCTAGACCCATTCCCTATCTTATAACTCTACATTTACCCCTGACTCGTGCACCTAACCCACACACCCCTGAACACTATGGGACGATCTAGCATGCTCAATTCACCTAAACTGCATGTTTTTGAACTATGGCGGCAAACCACCGCACCCAGAGGAGACCCACACAGACACAAGGAGAACGTGCAAACTCCACACAGATAGTCACCCAAGGCTGGAATCAAACCCGGGTCCCTCGCTCAGGGAACGGCAACAATAACCACTGGGCCACCCTGCTGCCCTACCACTGACGGTACAATCGTGCGCTAACAGACTTTCTTAGGTTCATCAAGAAAATATCTCTAACCTATCAGTGTAACAGGACCACTCATATCTCAGCATGTTTACTGACAGGAGATTAAATCACTTGACCTAACCCACCTTGCTGTAGAAATCGATCGACATAGGAGCAAATGTAGCCCATTCAGCCTGTCACGTTTACTCCACTGTTCAATGAGATCATGGTTGATCTGATACCCCTCTACTCCATTTTCCTGCCTTTTCCCCATAACTCATGTTCCTGTTCCTGATTAAAATTCTCCCTCTCACACTTGGAACATACTTAATAACCCAGCCTTGCTAGTCCTCTGCACTAGAGAATTCCATACGACAGAGGGAGCTGGAATTAGGCCATTCAGCCCATTGGGTCTACTCCACCATACAATCATGGCTGATTGGTTTCTCACTTCACCACGTAACTCTTGATACTCAAGAATCTAACTATCTGTCTTAAATATACTCAATGACCTGCCCTCCGCAGCCTTCTGTGGCAATGAATTCCATAGATTCACCACTGTGTGGCTGAGGTTTCCCCTAATGTCTATTCTAAAAGGTCTCCTCTTTACTCTAAGGCTGAGCACCCCACCGCCCCACCCCCAATCCTTCTAGACTCCAGTGAGTACAGACCTAGAGTCCTCAAACTTTCCTTATAGATTAAGCCTTTCACTCCTGGGACCGTTCTTGTGAACCTCCTCTGAACACACTCCAGGGCCAATACATCCTGAGATATGGGGCCTAAAATTGTGCACAATACTCCAAATGTGGTCTGACCAGAGCCTTATCAACCCTCAGAAGTACACCCCTGCTTTTATATTCAAGTCCTCTCAAAATAAATGCCATCATTGCATTTGCCTTCCTAATTACTGACTCAACCTACAAGTTTACCTTGAGAGAATCCTGGACTAGAACTCCCAAGTCTCTTTGCACTTCAGAATTCCCAATTTTCTTCCCATTGAGAAAACAATCTATGCCTTTATTCTTCTGACCAATATGCATGAACACATCCTTTCCCACATTGTATTCCATCTGCCACTTCTTTGTCCAATCTCCCAAACTGTCCAAATCCTTCCGCTGCTTCTCCACCTCCTCAATGCGACCTGTCCCTCTACCAGTCTTTGTATCATCTGCAAAGATGGCCAGAATGCCCTCAGTTCTGGGTGCAACACAATGGGTGCAGGGTGGGATTTCTGCGTGCTCTGAGCTTCTGTGTGCCAGAGGTGTTTAGGAAGTAGCAGCAGCTACAGAGGTATTTGGGAGGACAGTAAGAGATGGCAAGAGGAGTGTTTGGTTGGGAGTAGGAGAATGGAGATAGCAACTGCAAGATGTTTGGGGGTGGGGGGGGGGGGGTGGGAGAGCTGAAAAAAAAAAGGGAGAGTTCAGGGTAAAGGAGGCAGGAAAAAAAGTATGTGGTGGAAGGAGGATGCAGCAAGAGGGATATTGGAGGGCAAAATAAATTTGCAGGAGGGGTTGGAGGACAAAGGAATCTCTCAGGAGGGATATGGGAAGATAAAGACCTTGCAAGCAGGGTGTGCAGGGGAGGGGAGAATCTGCAAAAGGAGAGAACATTTTAAACTTGTTAATGAAGTAAAACTTAAGGAATTTTTCTTTATCTCAAGAGGTGTGGGTGTCATTGGCTGGGTCTGCATTTATTACCCATTCGTAGATGCCCTTGAGAAGGCAGTAGTGAGTTGCCATCTTGAATCACTGCAGTCCATGGCGAATCGCTGTTAGGGAGCAAGTCCCAGGATTTTGACTCAGCGTCACTGACGAAACAGTGATATATTTCTAAGTCAGGACAGGTGAGCCACTTGGAGGGGAACATGCGGTGGTTTTCAGAGAAGAAAATAGTCATGGGTTTGGAAGGTGCTGTCTAAGGATCGTTGGTGAGTTCCTGCAGTGTATCTTGTAGATAGTACACGCAGCTGCTACTGAGCATCAGTAGTGGAGGGATTGAATGTTGGAGGATGTGGTGCCATTCAAGCAGGTTGCTTTATCCTCGATGGTTGTCAAGCTTCCTGAGTGTTGTTGGGGAGTCAGGCTTTGGGTATTCAGGTGGTGAGTTACTCACTGCAATATGGTATCAGGTAGAGCTTTAAGACTCAAATCTCCCAATGTGTACACTGTCAATGAGTTGAGGTGAAGGCTTGCACATGGCACAGAGGCTAATCCACAAGATGGACCACTATCATATACGCAATGGGATTGTATACTTCTTTCAGAATAATGCCAACTGCTTGGGTTCAACACCTATTCTGCTTAATCTGGGCTTATGACCAGCCTCTTGCCCTGTCTGAAAATGGATAGCAATGGAAAACCAACACTGGCCAAAGTTGCCAAGGACAAAGCAGCTCAGGGTGAAGCATTAACAGAAAGTGAGTCAAGAACCTAACTTCAGCTGCAGTGCATTGAATTAAATGGAGTCTACATGGGCAAGGTATTGATGGGTTGATCAAAGCTATAACAGCCCTCCCCTTCATTATTTTAATGTAAATGCCCTACTGCCCACTCCAATAAATGGGAATATTTAAATGGTAACTAGGAGGAAACAGCGTAGTAAAAGTACTGAAGCACATTCTCTTGCTGGCTAGGCCCAAGTGTAATACAAAACGGTCACTACACTTACTCTTTTAGAACAAAATGACAAAAGTGACCAAGCTCACCAAATCATTATTGCAACTCTAATTTCACCAACTTTGTATTTTTCAGTTTTTCTTCCCCCAACACTATTGTTCTTTTATAAGCATTAGGATTTTCATCTTAATCTTTCATGAGCTATAGATGTCAGTGAAAAGACCAGTATCTGTGGCACATCTCTATTTGTCACTGTCCATAAGACATAGGAGTGGAAGTAAGACCATTCGGCCCATTGAGTCCACTCCGCCTTTCAACCATGACTGATGGGCATTTCAACTCCACTTACCAGCATTCTCCTCGTAGCCCTGAATTCCTTGTGACATCAAGAATTTATCAATCTCTGCCTTGAAGACACTTAGCGTCCCGGCCTCCACTGCACTCTGCGGCAATGAATTCCACAGGCCCACCACTCTCTGGCTGAAGAAATGTCTCCACATTTCTGTTCTGAATTGACTCCCTCTAATTCTAAGGCTGTGTCCACAGGTCCTAGTCTCCTCGCCTATCGGAAACAATTGCCTAGCCATGTATTATTTTGTATGTCTCTATTAAGTCTCCCCTTAACCTTCTAAACTCCAGTGAATGCAATCCCAGGATCCTCAGCTGTTCCTCGTATGTTAGACCTACCATTTCAGGGATCATCCGTGTGAATCTCCACTGGACACGTTCCAGTGCCAGTATGTCCTTCCTGAGGTGTGGGGTCCAAAACTGGACACAGTACTCCACGTGGTGCCTAACCAGAGCTTTATAAAGTCTCAGTAGCACAATGGTGCTTTTATATTCCAACCCTCTTGAGATAAATGACAACATTGCATTCGCTTTCTTAATCACGGACTCAACCTGCATGTTTACCTTTAGAGAATCCTCGACTAGCACTCCCAGATCCCTTTGTACTTTGGCTTTACGAATTTTTTCACCACTTAGAAAGTAGCCTATGCTTTTATTCTTTTTTCCAAATTGTCCTGAGTGGTTGTCACATCATTTCAAATGGTTAAGACTGAACCACATTGCAATGGGTCTGGAGTTAGACCTAGGCCAACCCAGGTAAAACTGGAGATTTTCTTCCCCAAAGGCATTCAGTGAACCAGATGGGTTTTACAATAATCATGACAGCTCGGTGGTCAGTACGAAGACGAGTTTTGAGTGGTGGATGTTATTAATTGAATGTTTCAGAATGCCACCAACAGCTGTGGTGGGATGTGAACCAAAGATTCCCCCCCACCACCTCTCCCCCGTACCATTAGCCTGGGTATCTGGGCTAATTACTCCGACACCGTTTCCCCAACTATATTGGTGACCCCAATATGGAGGATATCACAGCTCATAGTGATATTGCCCTTGTATGAAATGCCAGCTGAGGCAAAGTGCGTCAGGGACCAGTGAGCAGAAGTCAAAAAAAATGGAGAGGCTTCACGTGCTCCTCCTTCAGGAATACTGAAATCCGACTCTAATGCACTTGCCATTGGCCATTGGCCATTCATAACTACCTCAGACAGAAAACAGCATAAACAGCTGCTTCAAACAACAAATTGAAAACTCAAGCTGTGTTGTGGAGAATCTCTTTAATATTTTGAATTAAAGCCAGACAAATAATAACCTTACATTTCCCATAACCTCAGTTTCTTTTTGCAGTTGAGCGCACCTTCAATGCGCTTTGAACTGTTGAAAAGAAATAAAGACAAGGATACCAGCTGGAAGGAACCATAAGCAACAGAAATGAATAAAGTTATTCAGTTCATATTTTCTCACCAGTAGTTCAGATCTTGACAATTACGTCTCAGGGTTGTGTTTCCAGCAGTACCTTGTGGAAGGAATGGTCAGTGGAAAAATGCACTTACAAAGAGAACTGCTGTCAAACAGGTGACTTGAAATGGCTACAAGACCAGCAGAACTGTTGGGAATCAAAGAGCCAACCAAAACTTAGGGTGATCTAAAACACTCCCTACATGCTGAGGGCTTGTGCATTTTTCTGGAGGTGATGGAGGGCACTGCTGCTAACTACCAACCAAACTGTTTAATGAATGCTACTGCCACCATAAGATTTCAAACAGTTATACAATCAAACAGCTTGTGTATTAGTGCAATCTGATCACAAGTCAAGCAATGCTGCATGAAGATCTGAAATGATAATCTATCCCAAAATTTCTCTGCATTGGGAAAATAAACAAATTTTGTGGAATTATGCCTGCGTTACTCCAATATAATTCAAACAGTCTCTTTTAACACAATGCATGGCAGAAGCGCTACAACAGTGTAAAAGCAATTACTGCTCAGTCTGGCACTAACTGCATGTCATCCTATACACTGAACCAACAGTTGAGTTGTTGTGAAGAGACAGTGATATTTTAAACGTTCTGTTTCTATAACTATTAAGACCAGTTCTTTCCCTCTGTCTTAAGTGCCTGCAAGAGCGTTGGACAACGGCTAAAGACAAAGTTATTAAATACTGGGGAGAACAAGATATTTATTAGAATGTGACATGAGTGGTTTTCACCAGGGTCTTCAATAGTGGCTGTTATTCACTTTGCAAAGACAAAACAAAAAGAGGCACTTTAAGCAGTACGGAGGATGATATGAATACCAGAATCTGTAAATACTGGGTTACTCATCTCTCCAATTTTCAGGGAGTATGTGGCTTCTTCAAAAGGTCTCTGCATTTGGCCTGTAATGCAAGCAAAGACAATAAAACCAATGCAGTAGAGACAATGCATGCCCTTTTCCAGCTGTGAGCCTTTCATATTAAAAAATACAGACACAGCAAGGTCTAAGACAGTGCTTCCCAAACTTACTCATTCTGTGGCCCCATTTCAAGGCTTGAAAATTGTCACAACCCCTCAGTGAGATGGTCTGGAGAGTAAGACAAGTGTTGTAAATTGGTCAGAGCTCACAGTGACAATTACTGCCTCACAGCTTGTAACCTCCACTTAAGAAGCCCTGTTCCAAAGGTCTGCAAAAGCATCCTTACCTGTATGAAAGCAATGTGCTTTCTCTCAAACATAACAATATAAACTGGAAGAAAGTGAGGATTGCAGATGCTGGAGATCAGAATCGAGAGTTTGGTGCTGGAAAAGCACAGCAGGTCAGGCAGTACCCGAGCAGCCGAATCGACATTTCAGGCATGATTCCTGATGAAGGGCTTATGCCCAAACTGTCAATTCTCCTGATCGTCGGATGCTGCCTGACCTGCTGTGCTTTTGCAGCACCACACTCTCGATAACAATATAAACAGTCAAGTTTGCTTAAGGTGGCAAACTTAAAGAAGTGCAGATATCTTGGCAGGTTATAGGGCTGGGAGAGATGGCAGAGGTAGGAGTCAATGAGGCTAGTAGAGGCTTAGAAACAATGACAATTTTAAAACTGAGGTGCTACTTAATTGAGAGCCAACTTAGGTTAGCTGAGGACAGAATTATGACAATAAGACTGCCCATTTCCACCTCTATAGGAAGTACAGGTTCTGTTATAATTGAAGCTTACCTCATGGTCAAATGCGACACAAAGACTGTGTGAGCACTCTGACTCAAATGTGATTGGCTGGGAGAGAGATAGTCAGCAACCAGGAAACATGGGTTTGTGGGGGAGAACAAAGACATTGACTTTATTCTTCCCAATACTGGATGGGATACAATTGCTGCTTATCCACTATTGGACAGCAGGTCAGGTGCCTGACCAGTTAATAATGTGGAGTAGCTGAAAAGTAATGGTGTGCAACAATACTATTGTGAAGCTGTAGACTTTCCAACTGCTCCTAACCGATTGGAGGGGGAGGGGGAGGGGGAGGGGGAAGAGGGAAGATGAGGAAAGGGGGCGAGGCAGAGAACTAGAAGCAATTTCAACCAGACAGCACAGGGTAGAAAGGTAGTGCTGTGGGGGAGAAGTATGCATTGTGTATGGATGGGAGGGACAGTGGGGGGAATGTTGGGCAAAGAAACGGCATGAAATAAGTTTAACTGCTCCAACTACCAAAGGCATAAATTGGTTGGGCCAACATAAACTCAAAATACTAACATACACTCGTTTTACACTTCTAGAGTCCTCATTGAAAATATCCCTGATGCTTTTGCCTGCATCACAGCTATACGTGTATTATGAAAGAAAATAGATATATAGGATGCACACACTCTGGGAAGACTTTTTCCAAGCAGAGGGTGGTCCTTGAATGGAATGAGCTGCCAGAGGGAGTGATCGAGGCTGGTACAAATACAACATTTAAAAGGCACCAGGATTGGGTATATGAATAGGAAGGAGTTAAAGGGATTTGAGCTAAATGCTGGGACTTGATTATCTGGTCGGCATGGAAGAGTTGGAACTAAGAGGGTATTTCCATGCTGTACAACTCTATGACTCAAAGGACCAAGTTTGTTCATGATACTGGAACAGCGCACTGGAAGTTGCCAAGAGTGGAGAAGAGCAAAAAAAAAGCAGTAATTCAATCTGTCTAGACTAAATAGCCCACAGATTCTTCAAAAGTGCCATCTTAATAAAGCTCCAAGAGGCTGGCTGCAATAACTTTCTTTTACTTTAAAACTCTATTTATTAAAGAAAAGCTAGCAGCCAGTTTGTTCGAAATTCAGTGACACAAAGTAATCATTGTGTTGGTGCTGGAAAAAAGAGGGGTTTCGACTATTCAGGACAGGAGGTCGAGGGCTGCTAACTACATGCAATCATATTGGAGAAAACACCCTCCTTGAATTTGATGCTCCTGAATTGGAATCTATCATTATCAGATTATTATCGTAGTCATGCTGGGACAATACAGAACACTTAACCCACCGGAGGCTGCTTAACAATACAATTGAAAAGAAATTTTTTTTAAAACAAAAGATAGCCCAGCTTTATTAATGATGGAATGGATGATATCTTACCTTTGCCAAAATAGCCCAGATCACCCCCTTCCTTTGCTGAGCTGCAATCACTGTATTTCGATGCTAAGTGTTCAAATGTTGCATCTCCAGATTTGATCATTTGGATATATTCTGAAGAAAGAGGGGTTAACAATAGGTTACAAACTGGGTTAACATTTTCTGGATGCATACAGACCATGTGACTTTAACCAGTTAAGATCACGTAGGCAACTTATAAAGACAAATCACTTAAATGTCTGACAGTTTAAGTGTCAGTTAAATGTCATCCTTGCTGTAATTGAGATGAGAGGGGAATTAATTAACTTTTAACCTGAATATAATTCTTACTCCAAAGTATCATCTCCATGCCCTAAAATAGGTTGAAAGGTTGGAATAATAATATTTATGGAAAGCACCGAAGGTAACTGAATTGGAACGAGCAACTTGTAAAGAAAGAAATGTAGGCACATAATTACTGCATGTTGTATCCCTATATCCACAATCAGGCTTCAGGAATTCTTTCTTAAACCCAAGGTCCGATGGTGCAGAACATCAATATGTAATCTGATAGTGACTTTGTACACGATACTAACTCAAATAAGGAGATACGGGCGACCATCGTATCCACGGAATCATTTTCTGCAGTCTGAACATATTATAGGGAACATTCTAGAAGTGGGGGCTGTTGGGGAGGTAAAATTTCCCATTGAAATGAATGGGTTTGCTCAATTCGCGGTTTCAGGCTTCTGCGGTAGGCCTTGGAATGTATCCCCTGTGGGTACGGGGGGACTACCGTATGTGGAAACTCCAGTGGAGATACAAGCCCATTAATGTTAGGTACATCAGTCAGAGGGAGATTGATCTGGGTGGGTTGCTCTTTGGAGGGTTGGTGTGGACTTGTTGGGCCAAATGGCCTGTTTCCACACTGTAGGGAATCTAAAACAAAATCTCTCAAGTTTCACGTTGACAGATGGCACGCCCACATTACTGCATACCTTGCCATGAACTCAACATCTATCACAAGCAGTATTTCATTTGTAAGTGCCCAGTTTGCACACTACAGTCCTTCCACACAGTACTGCTGAAATCAACAACTTGGACATGTGAGAAGCTAACACCATCTCACACTATGCCAGTTCACGCGCACTCAAATGTCCCATCATACACCATCTATTCAACCTCCACCAACTCATTCAGAAAGGTGATTACATATTTTGAGTTAAACCTAAAGTGTTCTGTACAGTAAGAACAGAATTCCTGGAAACAGAGATCAGGCAGCAAGTGACAACAGAGATTACAAATAAAAATATTCGCTAAAGATAGACCTAGATTCTGATGAAAGAATAAAATGTCAGAGCCCAACATTTCTCCAAATATTCTGATATTAAATTATGCATTTCTAACTTGCTTCTATATGTATGATCCACAAAAATATTTTCTTCCCCACCAATTTACATTTGGGTTTATGCTATGCCAAAGTTACCAGTAGCTGTGCAAGGCAGAAATAAACATCTCAGCATGTCAGATCTTTAAAGTAACATTGGTACAAACTAGACATTCTTTTAGGTCTGTAATGTTTAACCAATTCCAGTACAAAGTCTCCTCTGTGATAGCAAAACAGAAGAAAAACAGACAGTTCTCAATCACCAAGGCAATACAAATCCCGCCATCCCAATGTTTCACCTAGAATCACGTGCAGCAAGTTCCTTACCTCACTAGAACTGACATACTGGAGGGTCTTGCAAATACCAAGTTTTACCGAGGACAGGGGTTAAGGGCAATTAGATGATCAATCATCCCTAAGAACTTGCACATACCTTCCTTGTGCCTAGTTGCAGAGTAACACTGATACATTAAGGGTAGCTCTCTCAACCATCTTGGGCCAGTGGACTTGAGAATAACCCAAAAGTGGAGATTATGCATTATATTTAAAATAAGGAATTCACATGCAATTACAGTCACTATTACAATTTGTTTGCAACTTGGTGCACTAATAAATATACTATCTTGAAGTAAACAAAAATCAAAATTCAAAATTAGTTTAAATCTTTGATTTATGTTATACTTTCATGGGGCAGTGACATGAATGGTAAGGCCAGCATTTGTTGCTAATCCCTCTTTGCACTCGGATGGAATGACTTGCTAAGCTACTTCAGGCATTAGTTCTGTACATTGATGTGGACGCAGAGTCGCATGTAAGCCAGACCAGTTATGGATAACAGATTTCCTTCGCTAAAAAAGCACATTAATGAATCGAAAAGGTTTTTACAACAATCCAATGATAGTTGTCATGATCACCATTATAGGGTGTTGCTTTTAATCTCAGTTTTATTGAGTTTAGTTTCCTTCAACTCTCACTTTGTGATCTGAACCCCTGTTGTGAGAGCAATCAGCCTTCACCTCTGAAATACTAGCCCATTGACATTTCCACAAAAATTGTCTTTGTTATAAAAACTCAAAAAACATTCTGAATTAAAACAAGCATGGTCGTGATTGGAACAAGGGCCAGGTGGATCTCTATGATATCCTTGATTGGGGTTGTTGACCTCAGACAATCAGGGGAACCTGGTGACAGATTAAAAAAAAAGAGGGATCTATTTTGATTTAGTCCCTGCCCTCCCCTTCACTGTTTTGATCACACAGCATTGCCCTTTGAAGTGAAGGGCACTGCTCGTCACAAACCACTTGGATGTCTTCCTAATCTTCCTGGTGGTGGAAACTGAATAAAGATTTGTGCACTTTGTGTCTCTCACCTGCACACACACATCATGGTGCTGGGGAAAAAATAAACACTACCGCAGTTAGGCAGTAATGTGGGGGTTAATAAAAAGGGGGAAAAAAAAAAGAAAAAAAAGAAAAAAAGAGGGAGATTCAGAAGGTCTCCTAGGTCTAGGGAGTGGCTTGGAACTGACTGGTCAGAGCCGAAGTACTGTGCACGTGTAAATAAAGGGGGACTTGGTCACAGGGATGCCGGTCTCTATGCAGCTATTTCAAACACATTTATGTTCTCCTCTTCTGTATCAGTAAGACATTTTAGAAGTACAAAGAGTCTTGTGTGTTTTTGGAAAGGTGCACGTGTCATCAATTTACCATTTAATGTCTCTAGTGCCTCCTCTTTGCTGCGTGTGATCTCCTCCTGCCTCCATGAAGAAGGTCTGCGTGACTGGTTGTGCTTCACTAACAGGTGGGAACAGCGAACTCGGTCAGGCTCACCAGAACTGTAATTCCCCCCAGCTTTTGGACGCTCCCATTGACTCCGATTAGTTGTATGATTGAAGAAGTAAATGCGACCTGCAAAAGAAACATTAAATGCCATCGGAGACATCAAGAACACACCTTGCAGAACCTGACTTAAATAGTTTCTCCTTCCTTACTCCACTCCTGAAGAAATGGGGAGAAGGATTCTGAAATCTCAGATGCAGTTCCATGGGTTGCTGCCACATCATTCACTTCCAAAATTCACGTTACAACAATTTGAATACTTACAATACAGCAATGACTACATTTTGAAAGAAATGCAAAAGCACCGCATTAGAAAAATAAGATTACAACTGGATTTTTAAAAGTTTATCAAAAGCAATGCAGCTAGATGAATGAACATTGGCCAAGACACAGTCCTGTTGCTAGAATTGACTGTCACAAGATGGCAGATGGAACATCATTCAATCATTTCAGCAAAGACATTTCCAACAGTGCACTCAATTTCAGCGTCAGCCTAGATATTGCAGTTACATTCTTATTCCAGAGCTTGAATTCCCAAATTTGGCTTTGACGAGATAGCGTTACCACTGTGCCCTGGCTAAAACCAAACAACGGACAAACCCAAAAACATGTTGAAAGAGAGCATTCAGCAGGGATGGATGCCATAGCTTATCTTGGAATATTCCATCATTTGCCATATGCATTCTGCTATAACATGCATTTCATTAATGCAAATTCACTATGACACGATTGATGAACTGGGAACACTTTCTATAGCGCAAACTTTTAAAGCGTGTATTGGTTATTACATGATTCTGGCCCCATTAGTTCAAGTAGTGCTACAATTATGTAATTTTCTTTTAACACAAGTGTTGCACAAGAATGGAACAACTACGTTGGAGCAGAACTGACTGTATATGCAATTACAGTATGGGAAATTGCACAGACAGCATTTGTGGCATCAAATCTTTGCAGCCATTTCTTCAAATTATTAAATATAAAAGCATAAAATTACAGAAACGACACACTATTACACAAAAACATAAGGAATTAATAATGCAGTGCTGCATCACTCAATGTTGCAGCATTGAGATATATTCATAAGATATTAAATATAAATGATACCTGCAGAAATCTACAGTCGTTGCTGATCAATAACTTATTTGGTGCCTACTTAAGCTGTTTTTTTTTCCTTTGCTGGTCTTGGAGATCATTCACAGAGAGGTCTGCTTCTATCCAGTGTAAAGCCTGCAGCCGCCGTACAGATCAACTGTAACCTAGATCCTGCAGCCATCACAGAACAATACTCAAACCTGACATAGAGCTTCCTTGACATGAGGAAGGAATTCCAGTTTCAATTGTTCAGGAATTTAGTACTATAGTCCTCTTATTCATAGGATCTTATTCTTCATTCTTAACAATTTGAACGATTAGACAATTTCATTTTTAGGACAAAACTTATTGTAGATCATTGGAAATTCTATATGGACTTTTAGTAAGGCAAGGGACAAAGGATCTCTTTTAGAAGATAATACTATTCTGACATCTCCTTTGCCTTCCTATAGTCACTAGACTGCAAGTAATCCTAATTAAATCAAAGACTTAAGTATTCAGCTAGGATGTGTTGCCGAAGTTGTTTACGTGCAGAGGTTTCTGGTACTTCATCGCAGGAAGCAATCTAGAGTGAGTGTTGCAATTAACAGTGAAGGCTGGACAGAACAAGTATATGTCCAGTTTGGAGCCCTGTGTTCACACTGCCATTTACAACTTACAGGGTGAATCTAAGAGACCACATCATGGACTCAGACTTCTGAAATATTACTGTTTTAGAACTTATGCTGTATGATTTATTCCAGCTATAGTCACTGCAATCCATGCGGCGCAGAGTCAAACACAGTGTGCTGTTAGGGAGGAAGTGCCAGGATTTCAGTTTTTAATAATTTTACCAATAAATTTGCATTAAAACAGACATCAATACAACTTGTCATTAGGTGGTACCTTCAACTTTCATGAACTATATTTTTAATTTTCACTGCATCGTCCAGACATTGTCATGCCTATTTTAGTACTTTTAAAAAGTGCTTTTCTCATGAATGAAAAAAAACCAGGAGCAGGAATCTTTGGCCCCTGCTCTGCCAGTGTAATCATGGTGATCTTCTCCATTCACAGCTTTTTCCTGATGTATCATCGTACCCCTTTATACATTTAGAGATCTAGCAATCTGAGTCTTGAACTCTCCCAATGACTGAGCCACCAAACCCTTTGGGGCAGGGAATTCCAAGGGATGCCACATTCCCTAAGAATCAGTCTGGACTGCACTACCTGGTCCTTCCCAGCAGCAACTTAATTCCATGCAAGTGTGAGAGACAAATCACCTTCCTTAGAGCGGTATTTTTGCAATTCCTTTGGTACTGATTCACAG
This sequence comes from Hemiscyllium ocellatum, assembly GCF_020745735.1. NCBI lineage: Eukaryota > Metazoa > Chordata > Chondrichthyes > Orectolobiformes > Hemiscylliidae > Hemiscyllium > Hemiscyllium ocellatum. The sequence continues at coordinate 5,204,358 of NC_083445.1, read as the reverse complement.
GATGAGCATCACAAGCTGGACTCATATTTGTCTGTCCATCCCTAATTGCCCTTAAGGTGGTGGTAGTGGTTTATCACTACAGTCCCTGTATACAGGTGCAACCACAATACCGTTAGGGAGGAAGTGCCAGGATTTCAGTTTAGATTTACGTGTTCACTCCTCCCTGTTAAATGAAAGCTGGATTGCACAAAATTTCCACTTGTTAAACACGCAGACAACAAACTGGCACTACTGGGCACTTTTTAGATAAAAGCCACAAAGTAAGAAATGAGCAAACACAAAGGAACTAAAGTTCACATAACAAATCAAATCAATATTCCAACAAACACTATGAAATTATTCCACCATACCCATTACCATGCAATCTAAGAGCCCATGACAGTCTTAGAGAACAGATTATCAATGTACCTTGATGTTTTCACCCAAGGTCATGGGAAAGTGATACATAAATTTTAAAACCAATTATAAAGTCCTCAGCCAGGCTTATGACAAAAAGTCTATCAACAGATTATAGCAATAATACCAGGCATGTACTTCACAGCATCTTTCACAATGACAAAATTAAAATTTTTGATATATTTGACACAGTAAAGCTATTGGGGAGCTTGTTTCTAGCTTCCAGGTTGCAATTTCAGCTGCTTTAATAGACAATTCCCTGTGCTGTGAATCTGGCCATATAATCCAATATGGTTTTCCTGGGGACCATTTTAATACTCGTGGAGAATGAGTATTTTCATGCAGAGCCTAGACTCAAAGCTAATAAAACTCTGCTTCTGAAATGCATGCCCACTGAGTGAAGGAAGAGAAAGAGCACCTTACAATGTCAGGAAATACATCTTCCATATATACACTTTGTAATTTTAAAGTTACACTCTGGGCAAAGCAAAATAAATCTCAATGGCAACATCTTTATACTGCCTTAGCCTGAACTTGAACAACTGGAGACTTCTTGCCCAAGAAGAAAGACGCCAGTGAAGTTACGATCTGATTATAGTTGTCCATTAGTTGCAAAACACAACTATATTACATGAATTCAAATTAATATTCCAACCAGCTTTAAAAATATCTGGGCGAATAGCTGAAAAGATTAAAGAACAGAAATTGAAACCCATAAGACAGATGAGTGAACAGCCATGCACCATAATATTAAAGCAATAAATTCAAAATGCAAAAAGGCACATCCATCCATCACTCATTTATAGTTAAATGTGTTGAAATAATTAAAGCCAGGTTAAGATTGCAACTGCAATAGGCTGAGATTTTCATAATAATAGAATGTTCTGGAATACATTTGGGTCAGGCAGGACCCTGTGGAGAAACAGATAAGTTAATGTTTCAGGTCAGCTTTGAAAGAAAGATCATTATTGAAAAGTTCAATTGTTCTTCCTTTGTGATCTCCAGCATAAAAACAATTATTTCAAAGACTGTAAGATATCATTCAGCAATATCATCATTAACACTCATTATTTTATTCTCAGATGAAGGTCACAGGGCAGTTTCACTAACTAAGTGTAAGATCTAGCACTTTAGTACTTTCAATCATGAACTACGAGAAACATATCATAGGGGGCTACCTTATTTTGAATAATTCAAAAGATTGCAGGTACTTGGCAGCATCCACCTTCAGCAGGATCTTAAATGTACCAAATCTACCCCAGTGATTCAGCTAGAAAATTAACAACCATGCAGATGTGCCCATATTGCCAACCAGTGAGCATTCTTCTCAGACAGTATAATAGTTTTTTACAAGGTTTGTGAAGGTTTGTAGCTCAGGTTGACGTTTAGGATGAAGGTTTGATATCCAGATGTTTCATCACCTGGCTAGGTAACATCATCAGTGGCGACCTCCAAGTGAAGCGAAGCTGTTGTCTCCAGCTTTCTATTTATAGCTTTCTCCTGGATGGGGCTCCTGGGGTTTGTGGTGATGTCATTTCCTGTTTGTTTTCTGAGGGGTTGATAGATGGTATCTAGATCTATGTGTTTGTTTATAGCGTTGTGGTTGGAGTGCCAGGCCTCTAGGAATTCTCTGGCATGTCTTTGCTTAGCCTGCCCCAGGATAGATGTGTTGTCCCAGTTGAAATGGTGTTTTTTTTCATCCGTGTGTAGGGCTACGAGGGAGAGAGGGTCGTGTCTTTTTGTGGCTAGCTGGTGTTCATGTATCCTGGTGGCTAACTTTCTTCCTGTTTGTCCCACGTAGTGTTTGTGGCAGTCCTTGCATGGAATTTTGTAGATGACGTTGGTTTTGTCCATGGGTTGTACTGGGACTTTTAAGTTTGTTAGTTTTTGTTTGAGAGTGTTGGTGGGTTTGTGTGCTACTAGGATTCCGAGGGTCTTAGTAGTCTGGCTGTCATTTCTGAAACTTCTTTGATGTATGGTAAGGTGGTTAGGGTTTCTGGCTGTGTTTGGTCTGCTTGTCGTGGTTTGTTCTCGAGGAATCTGCGGACTATATTTTTTGAGTATCCGCAAGAAAATGAACAGGAAATGACATCACCACAAACCCCAGGAACCCCATCCAAGTCAAACATATAAATAGAAAGCAGGAGACATCAGCTTCGCTTCACTTGGAGGTCGTTGCTGATGATGTTACCTAGCCAGGTGTTTCATTACCTGGCTATCAAACCTACAGCTCAGCGAGTAAACCTACACTCTAAAGTATAATTGTTGCCTGTCCTTTACATTGTATTTCTCGCACACTGTCCTGATGAGTGCAAGTCAAAAAGCTTTCATAGAATATGCCTCTTTTCAGCAATACCCAAGTTCTGGACCATCAAACCACACAGTTCTGGGTAAGGTTGCAAATGTGTGGAACGGATGCATTTTCTGTTGTCTTCAAGGCCGAGTTAACTGAACAGGAAAGAAAAAAAAAGTAGACTTCCGCTTCCATGAAACCTACAAACAGAATGACAATTTTGGTTTTGGGAAGATGGGGGAAAAGGAAAGTAGCTTGGAAAAGAGATTTGGTCATATTCAACAACATAATGCTGATGAGACTTCAACTAAGGCAGATTAAATCAGAGTAAAGTTGTAGACAACCTTTTTCTTAAATTTTCACGGTCAGAGAAAGCCAGAATTCACAAAGAAGGGAGCAACTTCAATTTGTGTTCTGGGTAGTTGATAACAGAGTGGAAGAAGAGATAGTAGGGGGTTAGTCAGATTGGTTGCAAACACCTATTTCAGCATTCCCCTGTCTGACAAACATCTCATCTCTCAAGATTTCGAATGGTACATTATACATGACAACTTTTGAGTGGGTGGGTTGGAGGCATGAAATCACTTTGACTACATCCTTGTTGTCATAGTAACTGCAAAGCTTAAAAATATAAATGGAAAACTACAGCCAGAGAAATGTGGAAGGGAAGAAAACAAGACATCACAAGGCAGATCTAACGCAGAAAATGCTAGATGGAACCTGAACTCAGTTAAAAATTGTGAGGTGTTTGGTAGAGGATGACCATTTCCACAATTTGCAGAATCACTAACCAGGGATAACCAATTCAAGCAATCAGCAAAAGCATGATAAAAGTGGTAGCGCTTCCTAATGTTATGGTATGTTTAATTGTAGGAGAATTTACATAAAATATGGCTCGCACCTAGTGTTCGGAAAATCTCACAGCAGCATGAGTGATGGCACATAGAGTTACAGGAACGGATGGGGGAGGGAAGGGGACGAAAGGGAATAGAACAGTTGTGGGGGGCAAGAGGAGAAGATGGGGATGGTGGTGGTGGAGAGGGCGAGAAGAGAGGGAGGGGTTGCAAGAGGAGAGGTAGGGGCCGGTGGGGTGGGGGGGATTCGAGAGAAAAGGAGGTTGGGGTAGAGAGGAGGACAAATTGGGGAGGGGGGGGCAAGAGGAGAGGGAGGGGGATGGATGGGGGGGGCGTGAGAAGAGAGGGAGGGGACGGATGGGGGGGCACGAGAGGACAGGGAGGGGGACGGATGGGGGGGGCGCAAGAGGAGAGGGAGGGGGGACGGACGGGGGGGGGCGCGAGAGGAGAGGGAGGGGGGACGGACGGGGAGGCGAGAGGAGAGGGAGGGGGATGGATGGGGGGGGGGCGAGAGGAGGGGGACGGACGGGGGGCGAGAGGAGAGGGAGGGGGACGGACGGGGGGGCGAGAGGAGAGGGAGGGGGACGGACGGGGGGGCGAGAGGAGAGGGAGGGGGACGGACGGGGGGGGGGCGAGAGGAGAGGGAGGGGGACGGACAGGGGGGCGAGAGGAGAGGAAAGGGGATGGATGGGGGGGTGAGAGGAAAGGGAGGGGGACGTTTGGGGGGTGGACGAGAGGAGAGGGACGGGGATGTTTGGGGGGGTGGGTGAGAGGAGGATGGATAGGGGAGGGGAGAGGAGAGGGAGGGGTACGGATAGGGGGTGGGCGAGCGGAGACGGAGGGGGACGGATGGAGGGGTGCGAGAGGAGAGGGAGGGATACGATTGGGAGGGTGCGAGAGAAGAGGGAGGGGGGCGGTTCAGGGGAGGGGGAGATGGTTCAGGGAGGGGAGTGGAATGGAAGGGTGAACAGTTGGGGAGAGACGAGGAGAGAGAGGGGCAGGTGAGGGTAGACAGTTGGTGGAAAGAAGGAGGTAGTTTAGGAGAAAGGAGGAAGTGTAGGGGTAAGGAGGTAAGGGGGAACAGTTGGGGGACAGGAATGGTAGGGATGAGCAGTTGGGGGCAGGTGAGAGGGAGGGGAAAGGGAGTAGAACAGGAAATGTGGGGGTTGAGAGACAGCAGAATTGGGAGGGTGAGAAGAGAGGGGTGAGAAGGAGAGGGTGCGTGCAGGGTGGGGAGAGAGGGTGGGGAGAGAGGGAGTAGGGGGGAGGGC
>NC_083445.1:5099931-5199445 GCF_020745735.1 Hemiscyllium ocellatum | reverse complement strand
CCCCCCCCCCCCCCCCCCCCCCCCCCCCCCCCCCCCCCCCCCCCCCCCCCCCCCTCCCCTCCCCCAGTGGGGTCGGCGCTGAGTCAGCTGTAATTGATCGATAATCTGTGTGAAAGTTCGTCGCTCGATGGTAAAGGGCTACTACTACTACCTTTGTGGCCTGGTGGCAGTGTCCCTGTCTCTGGGCCAGGGGATCTGGGTTCCAAGTTGCAGCTTGCTCCCGGAGTACAGCACTGAAACAGACCCTTCGGCCCAACTTGTCCGTGGCCGACCAGATATCCTAAATTAATCTAGTCCCATTTGGCCCGTATCCCTCCAAACCCTTCCTATTCATATACCCACCCTAATGCCTCTTAAATGTTGTAATTGTACCAGCCTCCACTTCCTCTGGCAGCTCATTCCATACACGTACCACCCTCTGTGTGAAAAGTTGCCCCTTAGGTCCCTTTTATATCTTTCCCCTCTCACCCTAAACCTATGCCCCTCTAGTTCTGGACTCCCTGACCCCACCTTGTGTATCTATCCTATCCATGCCACCCATGATTTTATAAAGGCTACCCCTCAGCCTCCGACGCTCCAGGGAAAACAGCCTAGAACATAGAACAATACAGCACAGAACAGGCCCTTCGGCCCACGATGTTGTGCCGAACATCTATCCTAGATTAAGCACCCATCCATGTACCTATCCAGTTGCCGCTTAAAGGTCGTCAATGATTCTGACTCTACCACTCCCACAGGCAGCGCATTCCATGCCCCCACCACTCTCTGGGTAAAGAACCCACCCCTGACATCCCCCCTATACCTTCGACCCTTCACCTTAAATTTATGTCCCCTTGTAACACTCTGTTGTACCCGGGGAAAAAGTTTCTGACTGTCTACTCTATCTATTCCTCTGATCATCTTATAAACCTCTATCAAGTCACCCCTCATCCTTCGCAGTTCCAACGAGAAAAGGCCGAGAACTCTCAACCTGTCCTCGTACGACCTATTCTCCATTCCAGGCAACATCCTAGTAAATCTTCTCTGCACCCTCTCCAAAGCTTCCACATCTTTCCTAAAGTGAGGCGACCAGAACTGCACACAGTACTCCAAATGTGGCCTAACCAAAGTCCTGTACAGCTGCAACATCACTTCACGACTCTTGAATTCAATCCCAGCCTGTTCAGCCTCTCCCTGTAGCTCAAAGTCTTCAACTGCAGCAACATCCTCGTCCATCCTTTCTGCACCCTCTCAAGTTTAACAACATCCTTCCTATAGCACAGAAGCGTTGTCTGAACTGGTTCATCGGAAGATATCCCATCTTTTTTGAGAGGTGTCTGAGCAGGTCGATTAAAAATATAACCAGTGCCCAAATACAAATGATGAATTTATGGCGGTAGTGTCCCTATCTCTGGGCTAGAATGTCTGTGTTCAAGCCCCACCTGTACATATCATCATTTAAAAACTAGAGGGTCTCTGCAAGATTTGGGCAGTATCTATGGGGAGAGAGAGAAACAGAAGTAATGTTTCCAGCCCTGTGAGATTCCTCTTCAGGGTACAAAGTCTTATAAAGTTATAGAGCATGGAAACAGACCATTCAGTCCAACCAGTCGATGCCAGCCATAAGTCCAAACTAAACTAGCCCCATCTTCTTGTGCTTGCTCCATATCCCTCCAAACATTCATATCTAAATGTTTTTTTAAATGTTGTAACTGTACCTTTATTCTACACTTCTGAAAGTTCATTATGCTTATGAACCACTGTGTAAAACAGTTGCCCCTTATCATCTATAAATCTTTCTCCTCTCAGCTTAAAGACTGGCCCCTAGTCTTGAAATCCCCACCCCAGCAAAAAGATCCCAGTCATTCACCTTTTCTATGCCCTCATAATTTTGTAAAGGTCACCCCTCAATCCCCCTCTCCTATTCATATACTGTCCAAATGCCTTTTAAATGGTGTAGCTGCACCTGTATCTACCACTTCCTTTGACAGTTCATTCCACACACAAGCCACCCTCTGTGTGGAAAAAGTTACCCCTCATGTCCCTTTTGAATCTTTCTCCTCGCACCCTAAAAATGTGCCCCCTAGTTTTGAACTCCTTTACCCAAGGCCAAAAACCTTTGTTATTCACCTTACCTATGCCCTTCATGATATTATCAGTCTCTATAAAGTCATTTGTCAACCACCTAAACTGTCGTTTTTTAAAAAAAAAAGTCCCAACCTATCCAACCTCTCGATGTAACTCAAACTCTTTGTTCCTGGCAAAATCCTGGTAAATCTTTTCTGAACCCTCTCTAGTTTAATAATATCTTCCTATAACAGAATGACCAGAACTGGACACAATACTCTAGAAGAGGCCCCACCAACATCCTGTAGAACCTCAACATGACATCACAACTCCTAGACTCCAAGGTCTGAGCAATGAAGACAAGCATGCTTAACGCATTCTGAACCCACCCTATCTACATGCGATGCAAACTACAAAGAATTAGGTACTGCAGCCCTCTAGGTCTCTTTGTTCTACTGCACTATTCAAGGCCCTACTTCTAATTGTTTAAGCCCCCACCCTGTTTGTTTTACCAAAATGCAAAACTTTGCATTTATCTAAAGTAAACTCCATCTGCCCATTTGCCCAATTGATCAAGATCTGTTTGTAATCTTGGATATCCTTCTTCACTGTCTACTATACCACCAATTTTGGTGTCATCCACAAACTTACTAAACATGCCTGCTATATTCACAACTAAATCATCTATATAAATGACAAACAAGAGACCCAACACTGATCCCTGTTGAACACCACTGGTAACAGATTGCCAGTGTGGAAAAACCATTCCCCTCCGCCACACTGTCTTCTGCCAACCATTCAATTTTGTATCCAATTGGCAAGTTCGCCCTGAATCCCATTTTGATTTAAATTTTTTTTTATATAATTAGTCGACCATGAAACTTTGTCAAAGTAAATAACAGCTCTGCCCTCCTCGATCTTCTTGGTTACTTCCTCAAAACACTCCATCAAGTTTGTGAAAATAATTTCCCTCCCACAAAACCATGCTGTCTATCCCCAACAGTGTCAGGGACCCAGGTGACTGTATGTGTTGAGTTTGAACATTCTCCCCATGCCCATGTGGGTTCCCTCCTACAGTCCAGTGATGAGCAGGTTAGGTCGATTCACCATGCTCGATTGCCCATAGTGTCCAGGGATGTGTAGGTTAGGTGAATTAGCCGTGGGAAATGTAGGCTTATGGAGGTGAGTCTGTGAGGGATGCTATTGGGAGAATCGGTGTGAACTTGCTGGGCTGAGTAGTCTGTTTCCACTCTATGGATTCTATGATTCAGTGCAGGCATGCATGCTAAATGTTGTCTTTACCATCCTGTCTGTGATGCCAATTTCAAATAATTATCTGGCGGAACCTGTAGATTTGTCTTCTATAACATTACCCAGAGCCCTAGGGCAAGCCCTTGTTTGTTTTACCAAATACAATACCTTGTGTTTATCTATGGTAGCTCAGTGGTTAGCACTGCTGCCTCAGTGCCAGGAATTCTGGTTTGATTCCAGCTCTGTGTATAGTTTCCATGTTGTTGTGGTTCTGTTCGCCGAGCTGGAAGTTTTTGCACTGATGATGTTCCCTAGCCAGGGAACGAAACGTTTGCAGCAAAAACTTCCAGCTCGGCGAACAGAACCACAACAACGGACACCCGAGCTACAAATCTTCAACCAGACTTTAAGTTTCCATGTTCTCGCAGTGTCTGCTTGGGTTTCCTCCCACAGTCCTAAGATGTGCAGGTTAGATGAATTGACTGTTTTTAAAATGTCCGCCGTGTTCAAGGAAGTGCACGGTTACTTGGATGGGTTTAGGTGGGATGCTCTTCAGAGGGTTGGTGTGGACTTGATGAGCTGAATGGCCTGCTCACACAGTAGAGACTCCACTCTATCTGCTGTCACTCAGCCAATTTAAAAAGTCTGTAAATGAAGGTGTGAAAAGGAGAAATAGTAGGTCATGCTCTAAAGAGCAAAGTCAACAAGACAAGCATACTCCAACTGTAAGGAAAGGAGTTTGGATAAGAGAAGAGGGATGGTGAGAGTGAGGTAAGGAGGAGGGATGGAGAAAGTGAATGAGGTCAGCAGGGGGCAATGTGTAGGAGGTGGAGTGGGCTAAGGGAAGAAAGAAGGGGATGAGGGAGGAGGAGGGGGAAGGGAGAGACTTGGGAGTTGGTGGAAGGCGTGGGGGTTTGAGGGAAGATAGCGAAAGGTAGTGTGGGAATGCAATGGAATGGTGAAGGGAAAGGGTTCTGAGGTGGGAAGAAGGGAGGAGGAAGGTGAGGTGAAAGGGGTTCAGGGGAACGGGTGGAGATGTCGGGGAAAGTGTTGGGGTGGGGGTGTAGGAAAAGATAGGAGGGGCACTCTGGGGTTCATTACCGTGGCTGGAATTAGTGGTTCTCAATTATTTGTTTAAATTTACATTTGTTTTGGGACTTTACAAGCAAATTATAGCATATAGAAATATGATTATTCATTCCTGTATTCCAAATTGGACTTTACTTCAAAATGTGGATGTCCTTCAATTCTGAGAGCATTCTTGAGTGATCCTGAAACAGGAGACGACCGTTTGGGCTATTGTATATATGCTTGTTCTTTTTAGGTACAGTTTACTTTCCCTCCAAATTTACCCAATTCTCTTTCAAACGTCACTTTGAATCTGCTTCAACCAAGGTTTAAGGCAACATACACTAGGTCAAGACATTTGTTTTCTTAACCACTTTTTAAAATGTTGTGGTTCTGTTCGCCGAGCTGGAAGTTTTTGCTGCAAACGTTTCGTTCCCTGGCTAGGGAACATCATCAGTGCTATTGGAGCCTCCTGTGAAGCGCTGCTTTGATGTTTCTTCCGGTATTTATAGTGGTTTATATATACCGCTATAAATACCGGAAGAAACATCAAAGCAGCGCTTCACAGGAGGCTCCAATAGCACTGATGATGTTCTCTAGCCAGGGAACGAAACGTTTGCAGCAAAAACTTCCAGCTCGGCGAACAGAACCACAACAACGGACACCCGAACTACAAATCTTCAACCAGACTTTAAACTTTTTAAAATGTATATGTTTATAGTAATTCTGTGGAATACAGATTAGAGCAAGCTTGACTATTGAGTTTTCTTTTAAATGCATCTTTTGTTTTTCCTTCCTTAGAATTCATCAAAATGATTGAGATAGTTTGCAATGATCGTTTAGGGAAAAAAGTTCGAGTGAAGTGCAAGTATCCTTTTATAACTGGTAATAAAAATTTTTGCTGACTTTTTAAACCGGAATGTTACCTCTTATCACTATATTGGTTGTGAAATCATTGAGCATTCTTCTGTTGGCCTTGCTGTTGCTAACACACTGAAGACGGAAAATAGTTTGAGGTGGCTGAACTTTTGCTTATGGCATCTATCATTGTCTACGGGTCGAGATGGCAGTACAGCAGCTCAGTGGTTAGCACTGCTGCCTCACAGCACTCGAGACCGGGGTTTGATTCCACCATCAGGCAACTGTCTGTGTGGAGTTTGCAAATTCTCCCCAGGACTCTGTGGGTTTCCTCGGTGTGGTGCAGTTTCTCCCCACGATCCAAAGATGTGCAGGTTAGGTGGATTGGACATGCTACATCACCCATATAATCCAAGGAGGTGCAAGCTGGGTGAATTAGCCATGGGTAATGTGGGGTTAAAGGGATAGGGTAAGGAGGTGGGTTGCTTTTCAGAGGCTTGGTGTGGGTTTGATTGGTTGAATGGCCTGCTTCTACACTGTAGGATTCTTTTGATTCTGTGTTCGAACCTTTTGTAGCATTTTGAGGCTCCACTGTGCAGCCAAACAAAAAGTAGAATGCTTTTGCCTTGTGTTAAGAAAGGCCCAAATTGGAATGTGAATCTGTTTTTGCTGTTGCTGATTGGGAGGATTTGTTAAAAATTACCCAAGATACAGTTATATGATGACTCTACAGTAAAAATAGGTAGCCTTGTGTTTATGTTTTGGAAAACAAAGTTGTGAACGTTGGAAATTCAAAGTTTCACTGTAATTTATTTTCCCCTAGGTTTCAGTAACATTTTTAAAGGCAATTAGCAGTGCAACAGTGATTATTTTGTGTTCTGACTGAATGGGAGTAATGTATTAACATTCACAAACTTATATGCTTCGTTGTAACCTGTTTGCCACAAGGTGTTGAGTTACTGATCATAAGTGAGATCTAAAGGGAAGTCTTTCAACAGTTGATGAATGAGGCAGAGGCGTTGAAGAGGAATCCCAATATAGGATGCAGGCACTTGAAGGCCCTGCTTTTTAATGGTGGGGCAGAGAATGAAGGGTATATAGAGTTGGACACCAGAGCAGTGGCAAGTTGTATCTCTAAAGATGAAGAGGATGCAAGGCTGTGACAATATTTAAATAAGAATTCTGATGTCAGGGTGTTGGAGAATCTGAACTGAGTTTGGTTAACAAGGATGAATGATTTGAGAAAAATGGTCCACTATATTAAAAGCTGTCAGGGAAGGCAATGCACCATAGTAACAGAGTGTGGCTAGGACTGGCCTACTGAGGTAGGAATGGAAATCTGATTTGTTGAGATTGAGTTGTAGGCAAGATTGACACTGTTTGAGTACTTTAAGGAAGAAGACAAGGTAGATTGGACTGCAGAATGGGTAATGAGGGCTGCTTTGCAATATTAAAGGCAGCAGCTAATGTATTGGTACACCTTAACTCTCATCACAAATTACAACTAAAGAATGTGTGTATTAACCATTTTTCTTGAGTAAATGGCCCATGTAGCTTATGTATTCTAAAATAGGAAGGCTTTGGCAACCACTCTTGTATAGAACTGTATTGACCACCACCCTTTGTTTCTAAGTAAAATAGCAAACACAGGCTGCATAAGCTGTAAAAATGGGTGGGAAGGTCTCGCATGTTTGTTTTTTTGTTCTCCTTGTGTTCTCCTTAACATTTCTCCCTTCTAGTCCTGATGATACCATAAAAGATCTGAAGAAACTGATAGCTGCACAGACAGGAACAAAATGGAACAAGCTCGTCTTAAAAAAATGGTTTGTTTTCTTGTGTGACTGAAATACTGATTACTTGAATTGCATGGCATTTGCAACACGTGAACATAGATCTATTCTGGATAAGCCTCCTCTCAGTGCTTCACTTAACCATATTAATGTTATTCTGTTGGATGTGCATGTTGATGGTATTTGTTGCCCATCTGTTTGCTTCTGCCGATTCTGAGGACATCTTAAGTTGACCATATTTCTGCAGGTCTGGAGTCCCATGTAGGACAGATGAGACAAGGACAAGATGTCCTTCCCTATAGGCCATTAATGAGCGGGATAAATCTTCACGACATTTGGCAGTGGCTTGATTTTTATTGAATTCAGATTTTACCCTTCATCACCTCCCCAGAACATTAGCATGTCCAGTGATGTTAGAATGATACAAATGCTTCCTCACATCCTCCCATTCCTTTCTTTGTTAGCTTTTCTAGAATGCTAACTTTTTTTTGAGTCAGTGTTTTTATTAAATGTGGCAAAAGTGAGGACTGCAGATTCTGGAAACCAGAGTTTAGATCAGAATGGTGCTGGAAAAGCACAGCGGATCAGGCAGCATCCGAGGAGCAGGAAAATCGATGTTTCAGGCAAAAGCCCTTCATCAGGAATATTTTTATTAAATGTGTCTTGCTAGAAAAAGCTCGTGCACTGATTTGCAACCAGCTGCAGCATTTTATCCCTTGTGTTGAAATTCAAATCGTTGTCTTGTTATAGTCCAAAGAGGCTTCATTTCAATTGTTGCTTCTAATTTTAACACTTTTTATTTTTCCATTCCAGGTATACTATTTTCAAGAATCACGTTCAGTTACAAGATTGTATCTTTTTGTTGTCATAACTCTGATAATGGCTTTTTGACATGACTGGAGACCGAAGGGGTATGAGAGAAACATTGTAAAATATTCACACACTCTTGATAACACCCTGTTCTAACTTCTATAAGTTTGTTCTTAATGCAAAGGAAAATGTCAAAGATGGATGTTTTTCAACTGGAGGCCAAGGAGCCCTGTCTAAAGACTGATCTACGCACAGATGTAGGAGAGATACATACTGATAAGTACTGTTGAAGACCTTAGTGGTCACGCATGCACGATCACTGAGCAGAAGAGGCTTTCCCTGCCTGGTACCCACTCGAGTATTCAATAGGTCATGGCTGGTCTGATTGGGCTCCCAGCACCACTTTGCTGTCTACTACCTATAACTCCTGTGAAGCAAGAATCTGCAAACTCAGACTTGGAAATATTTGGCAACCCTGCCTCCACTACTGTCTGAAAAGAAGTCCATACATTGCATTGGCAAATTATTCTCCCATCCGCTGCAGGGTGATCATTGAGTTTAAGGAAGAATGTCCCACCCCCAAAATTTTGTATGAGGACAAAATGTATCATCCAAACACACTGCTGCTTGGTTTAACTGCAGCCTCAAAACTTAGTGATGAACTTTTCGAGTAGTAGCTTTTTTTATTCGTTCACAGGTGAGGACATTGCTGGCCAGGCCATCTGTAATTTGTCCAGAGGGCAATTGAGAGTCAACCACATTGCTGTGGGTCTGGAGTCCTATGTAGGCCAGACCAGATAAGGATGGCAATTTCCTTCCTTAAGGGCATTACTGAACCAGATGGGTTTTTCCAGGCGTCAGCAATAGATTCATCGCCGTCATTAGACTTGCAATTTCAGATTTACATTGAATTCAAATTCTGCCATCTGTCATGCCAGGATTCAAACCCACATCCCCAGAACATTGTCTGCATTAGCAGTCCAATGCTAATACCCCAAGACATCACATCCCCTAGTGCTCCAGCGTACAGATGTTTTACTTTCTCTTCACTGTATTTTATGGAGAGATTTTGCATCAGATTTCACTTGGTTGCATGAATAATGCAACTTTTTCAAAATTATTTGCTAATCATTGAGCCAATTCCCCACATCTTGAGATGGTTGTAATAATTCAGGATCTTCTTCAGCCCTAACAATGTGCATGTAGTTTGTATACAGTCAGTTCTGCTATAACGTGTGTTTCTTCAACGCAATTTGGCTATAATTCAATTGGTCGTTATTTGTAGAGCATAAACTTTCCTTATCTGTTTGTCTCTAACATGATTCCGGCCCAGTTAGTTAAATGGTGCTACTATTATGTGATTTTCTTAACGCTGGATCGAGTGGGACTGGAATTGTCGTCTTATATCAGAACAGACTGTAATCTGAAAATCTGCAAATTATCTCTCTAACTTTTTTTTTCTTAAACTGGTTCTTAATACCAGTAAGAGGTAATACCATTCCTAATATCGATCTTTGTGGAACACTGGTTGGGTAGCCACTTTCAAAGTATATTGAGACCAGTTTACAACTTAAATTCTGTTTTCCATTTGAAGGCTAAAATTATAACTAATGCAATCCACTGAGGAAGCTTCTTGATCTTTATGAAGAATGTTTTGGAATTCCAAGCTGACTCTGCCTACCAGATTAGCAGCATTCGTTGAATTCTCCAAAAAGTTATCAACTTCTTTTTCTGTCAGATGTGGATTTTTTTTCTTGCCGTGATTTTAAAAAACTGATCCAATTTCTTGGTTATAAAGTCATAGAGATGTACAGCACGGAAACAGACCCTTCAGTCCAACCCGTCCATGCTGATCAGATATCCCAACCCAATCTAGTCCCACTTGCCAGCACCCGGCCCATATCCCTCCAAACCCTTCCTATTCATATACCCATCCAAGTGCCTTTTAAATGTTGCCATTGTACCAGCCTCCCATCACTTCCTCTGGCAGCTCACTCCATACATGTACCACCCTCTATGGAAAATGTTGCCCCTTAGGTCTCTTATATCTTTCCCCTCTCACCCTAAACCTAGGACCTCTAGTTCTGGACTCCCTGACCCCAGGGAAAAGACTTTGCCTATTTATCCTATCCATGTCCCTCATAATTTTGTAAATCTCTAAGGTCACCCCTCAGCCTCCAACCCCAGGATGTCGGAAGCTGAGGGGTGACCTTAGAGATTTACAAAATTGAGGGGCATGGATAGGATAAATAGACAGTCTTTTCCCTGGGGTCAGGGAGTCCAGAACTAGAGGGCTTAGGTTTAGGGTGAGAGGGGAAAGATATGAGATCTACTGTTTGAAATAACAATCCAGTTCCGTGATTCTTGATATTGGTGTTGAAATAGGGGGTCAATAGCACAACATGTTGCAGTGTGTGAGGATCTTGTGGCGCAGTGGTACTGTCTGGGTTCAACGCACTCCAGTGCCAGATGTGTTATAACCTGTCCAAACAAGTGGTTGAAAAATGTTTGTTGGAGTCTGGGTATTCTCCATATTTATGCCCTTAACCAGACTGCTCTCAGATGAGATCCACGATGGAATGAACTTGGAACTGTACTACCAGTAAACAATGATGCACTCTGAAGTGGACAAGCTTATCATCGGCCATCAGCACCATTCGTTGAGGGAAAAGGACTTGCGATTTCATAATGATTTGTTTTCTGAACACCAGTGATTTGTATGTTTTACTGACCAATGTCACCTTTTTTTTTCTTGTTTTTTTTTGTTTCAGAACAGTTTTAATTTCTGGTTTCTTGTCCATGTCCAAGCTGGGATTTTTAATGTGTAAAATTATAGTTGGCTAAAGTTGTGTATATGCTTCAATGATGTCTTTCTCTTCAATCCTTGCCAGATTAGCATAGCAGTGTTTGTACTTCCCAACAGCAGACCTGTAACCTTTCCAATCTGCAGCCTGTTCAACCACTGTACTTCCAAATCCCTGCCAATTTGTAACTGTACAGAGAAAGACCAGATGTGCAAGGTATTGAAAGTGCTAACTGTGTTAGTGAGGTGATGGACCTTGGTAAACTATCAAAGTGCTGTCTTTTAGGGTTAGCCTGTAGGAGAAATTGGAAGGCAAGTATTTTGTATTTTCCTTTCTCATATGTTTTTGTGGAAGACGTTTCACTGAGCTTGCTGGTGGCAGGCATGATATTAACAACCTTCAAAGGTTCTTGGTTGTTATGAACCAGGCTGTTGAAGTGAACCATGTTGTTATATGCACTCAAATTGGTTTAAATAAAACTAAAATCTGGAGACTTGCTTCAATATATCTTGTTTTCTTTTAGATTAGACTTAGTGTGGAAACAGGCCCTTCGGCCCAACAAGCCCACACCGACCCGCCGAAGCGCAACCCACCCATACCCCTACATTTACCCCTTACCTAACACTACGGGCAATTTAGCTTGACCAATTCACCTGACCCGCACATCTTTGTGACTGTGGGAGGAAACCGGAGCACCCGGAGAAAACCCACGCAGACACGGGGAGAACGTGCAAACTCCACACAGTCAGTCGCCTGAGTCGGGAATTGAACCCGGGTCTACAGGCGCTGTGAGGCAGCAGTGCTAACCACTGTGCCACCGTGCAGCCCACATCTGTCTTTGACTCAAATTAACGAACACAAGACCCAGCTGATATTGGGTATATCAGGAAACTCTGAAGACCGCTAATGCTAATTTTTTTTTAGTCATGTGATGTCAATGACACCGGTCAGGCCAGCATTTATTCCATCTTCCTAGCTGCCCTTGAGAAGTTGAAGCTGAGATGCCGCCTTGAACTGCTGCAATCCATCTGATTAACTAGAAATAAAGTAGTATTAATCAACTCATCTGTTTTTTTTTACATGGTTGAAAGTTGTTCTACTGATTTTGGAGAACTTTTTTTATTTCCTCTACCGTCTTTCAGTTTGTGAATGTCCTCCCTCCATCACCAGTATGCAAGATCACTGTAGCACCTCAACAAGGTTTCTTTGATAATACTTTCCAAATCTTCACACTCCACCATCAAGAGGGCCAGGGTGATTCTTGTACACCTCTAACTTCATCTTGAGCAATACTTCATCCTGGACTGAACTGTGACCTCCCCAGTGCTTAAAGCCATTTCCCTGAGTTGAACATACTCTATTGACCTTTTCTGATGCCAAGTGTCATCAGGGATAGGGGAATTCCAGATTATGGAACATTCCCGCTGCTCGTTTAGTAGTCAGACAGCAATTCCTTTTGCAAAGATTTTGGGGAAGACCTTGGAGAGGTATAGGAAGGACAGTGGTGTATGGTGTGAAGTGTGGATTCATCTTTTCTGTCCTGTTTGCCCTTTGGTGCTTGTGTTTAAGAATTTGCACTATTTCAACTACAAATGCTCAGTGCAAGGAGCAATTCACTTAAGCAGCTGGGTGGTCAGTTAATTGATTTCGACATCCCCACCTTTTCAGCCTTTCACTCACTTGCATTCCAAGTTGCAGGGACTAGCTGAGTTGCTCTTGCTGGTAGCTAATGTAAGGTCCTCTGTGTTGTAGCAACTATGATTTGAGAGCAGGACTGCTTTTTTCCTGGTCAGGCATTTCTCCATCTCTGTTCCAAAGGCGAATATCGAACCTACATTCTCCATATCGTGGTAAGAACTGAATGGTAGGCTTGGAATTCCTATTCTCAACAGTGCAGTTTTCTTTGTAGAAAAGAAAAAGTTACTCCTTTTCCAAGTACAGGAGTTGGGAGGTCATGTTGTGCCTGTACAGGACGTTGGTTAGGCCACTGTTGGAATATTGCATGCAATTCTGGTCTCTCTTTCCTATCAGAAAGATGTTGTGAAACTTGAAAGGTTCAGCAAAGATTTACAAGGATATTGGCAGGGTTGGAGGATTTGAGCTATAGGGAGAGGCTGAACAGGCTGGGGCTGTTTTTGCTGGAGGCTGAGGGGTTACCTTATAGAGGTTTGCAAAATTAATGAGGGGTGTGTATAGAATAAATAGACTAAGTCTTTTTCCTGGGGTCAGGGAGTCCAGAACTAGAAGGCATAGGTTTAGAGTGAGGGGGAAAAGATATGAGACCGAAGGGGCAACTTTTTCCACGCAGAAGGTAATGCATGTATGGAATGAGCTGCCAGAGGAAGTGGTGGAGGCTGGTACAATTGCAACATTCAAAAAGCATTTGGATGGGTAAAGAATAGGAAGGGTTGAGGGATATGGGCCAGGTGCTGGCAGGTGCGACTAGATTGGGTTGGAATATCTGGTTAGCATCGACGAGCAGGACTGAAGGGTCTGTTTCCGTGCTGTACATCTCTATGACCGTTTTTTTTAAAAAAAACGGTTTCTGTAAAATTGGGTATAGAGAGAATTTAGAGTGTGGTTGGGAGGGTACGGTGCTGAGATGGTTGGATAATGTGCTTGATACGTGGCAAATGATGGTATTAGAATCTAAGTACTGGTGGCTCATCCCGGATAAGGCCCTAGTGTTAATAGGCTGACCTTGAAAAAGGTTGAGCTTTCTAACAACGATGATAAAGTGCTCCAAATACTAGCATGGGTTTGTTGTGAAATCATAACTTGGTTAAATCCTTTGACAATTAACTTACAGAATAATTAAACTGTACAAATGTCTGGCAAAACCTATGTCTAACGTTTCAGTAAATAAGATTGTACAGTATGAGTCCATTGTGCTCTTCGAAGAGGTATCCAGTGCATTTCACCCCTCTTTTCTTTCCTCATGTAATTCAGATTGTGTATCTTCCATCATAACTTGTATGTATTTTTTTCACTAAGTGTGGTGAAAATGAAATGGCAGTATTCCTTTCCTGCTGTTTTTAGGAAGATGTATTTTGTGATATTGACAAATCATTGCAGCCTTCTCTTTTCTAGACCAAGGGTAAAATTAACATGCAGTAAAATGTTTGAAAGTTTTATTAAAAGTTAAGTCATACATGGCTACCAGCATGAGAATACAAAACGATGCCTTTTTGTAGGGTGTACAAACACTGCAATCTGGTTAGTTCAGCTCTCCCACCTCATGGTATAATGGTCCTCTTTGTGATTGTGACTAAAATACCATGCATCATATCTACCAAGATCTCTTGATTTTACATCAGACATTATCTAACTCAGCAAGCCAGGACTTTGTTTTCAAAACAGAAATGCTCAAGTTGTGCATGTCTCTTCTGAAGGCAGTGATAAAGCTACCATCTTAAGGTAGAAGAGTGGACTGCTATAACAATAGTTGATGGTAGAGAAGTGATGGGCTGAAGGGCCTTTTCTATTTGACTTTGAGGTCACTTGAGTGAACCATATCACGGAGAGTCTAGAGTTACATCCTGGCCTTTCTCAACATCAATAACAAATTAGCTGGATTTTAATGGCATCTGATATGCTTTACGCTCACCAGAGCGCAGAGCCATTTTTCAATCCACATTTAAATATTGAATTTAATTCTCCAGCTGTTATGGTGGGATTTCAAATCTTGGGCACGTGAATCTTGGGAATGCCTTAAGATTCCTAATCCCGTAATGTGACCTCTATACTGTCATGCCCCCCTCTTTTCCCCCCCACTCTACAGGTTTCAACACAGATTACAGCACAAGCTTGTGACATAACAAAATATCGATTTTAATTATAGGAAAGATTTAAACATGGATGTATCCATCAGAAAGCTAAGACTATTTATATAATCAATTACAGTCTAAAGCTCTGTTTGCAGGTAGGTATCTGTAGTATTTGAAGGATTTACTGAATTTGCAGGTTTTGTTAATTCCAAGTTTTAAGCACATAATAGAATTTGAAATGCATAGGTTCTTTTGTGCAGTTTAAATGTATTAACCGTTAATCTCTAATACTGTTCACCCATCAACATACACTACCTCATAGCTGAGCGAGAAGGCAATGTGTGCACAATGGGACCTCACCATTTGCTCTGGCCTACCTTGTAGCTCATCTTAGGAATTGAATATGAAGACTAGGGAGACTACAAAATTATTTTAATGATGACTGTGAGTCCATGTTTACGCTTAGAAAGCCTGACCTCCCAAACCAACTGACAGAAGTATTTCTTAAATGCAGTATATCTGTGCAATATTTCAATGTTAAAAGCAGAAACTTTTGATGCAGGTAAGGGGTTGGCTATCATAATGTGTTCTTTAGATTAGATTAGATTAGATTAGATTACTTACAGTGTGGAAACAGACCCTTCGGCCCAACAAGTCCACACCGACCCGCCGAAGCGCAACCCACCCATACCCCTACATTTACCCCTTACCTAACACTACGGGCAATTTATCATGGCCAATTCACCCTGACCCCACACATCTTTGGACTGTGGGAGGAAACCGGAGCACCCGGATGAAACCCACGCAGACACGGGGAGAACGTGCAAACTCCACAGTAGTTGAGTGTCCATCACTGCTAAGCGTTACAAATTGGCCCAGATTTTATAGTCAATAACAAAGGAACAGTGCTTGTCCTCAGAGTGTGCTTTTGCCTTTGAGTGGCAATTTTTAAGTATTTTGGGACCCCTTTCAACATGATCTCCTTCCCAAGGAATTTGCATTCTGCGACAGCGGAGCAAGCAACAGAATGATTCACGGGTAAAAAATGAGGTCTGCAGAATGATTCATCCCCCAATCAGCTTGACGAACACTCAGCAAGAAATGCAGCCCTAAAGCAGGAAATATAAATTGAAATGTTTTAATTCAATTTAAAATCATTTACTGTAAGATAAAAATAAAAGGAAAAAAATAAAGAGACAGGATAAAGTGAGATGGTGAAAGAAAGTGTCAAAAAGAATAATCTCTTTTGCAATCTCAAACAGTAATTCAATTTGGAAGGATTGAAACTCTCCACTTAAAATTCAAGGCCAGAGAAGTGTTTGTGTTGACTGTTAAGACTTGGCATGCTATTTTAAAACAAACCAAAATTATCAACCTTTATGTGATTTAGATTAGATTAGATTTACAGTGTGGAAACAGGCCCTTCGGCCCAACAAGTCCACACCGACCCGCCGAAGCGCAACCCACCCATACCCCTACATTTACCCCTTACCTAACACTACGGGCAATTTAGCTTGGCCAATTCACCTGACCCGCACATCTTTGGACTGTGGGAGGAAACCGGAGCACCCGAAGGAAACCCACGCAGACACGGGGAGAACGTGCAAACTCCACACAGTCAGTCACCTGAGTCGGGAATTGAACCCGGGTCTACAGGCGCTGTGAGGCAGCAGTGCTAACCACTGTGCCACCGTGCCGCCCACTATAACGGACGACTGACAGTTTTAAGTATCGCAAGTTCATGCCCTTTGCATATTTTAATAATGAATCTCTTGAAAACGTGGAGTGGAGGGGCAGGTGAAATCAGACAGCAGATTCCAGATTTCTGTGATCCAGACTTCTGAGCCTTCAGTCTGATTCGCTACACAGTAAGGTGGGTGAGGGGGGTGGTGGGGGTGAGGGGGGTGATGTTGGGGGGGTGGGGGGTTTTGTTTGGTGGCTGGCAGCCTCACCAGTACTTCTGTTGCAAACTCCACGTCATTGTGTCAGTTACATAGCGGCTCTCCTAGGTACAGGAGCTACAAGGAAAGTTTACTACCTTTATAATTAGGTTTTCACTTGGGGTGAAGACCATCATTTGTGTACTGAGCGATAACTGAGAATCAGCTTTAACTTGCTGCATTATCAGAAGCATTTGACAATGTTACCATTTAAGTTCACTTCTGGCACGCAAATGCATTCTATCAACAAGCCAGTTTAATTATGCTTCTTGAGTAAATACTGCAAAGGATCAAGAGACATGTCGGGTTACCTATTGTTCGCTTGCTACTATCATGTGATTGTCCCCTAGTTCTGTTAGCTAAGGTATGTCTTGATCCTCAGATTCTGATATTCCTGTCTTGCATTGTTGTTCCAGACCAGTACTGCTGAGTCCTGCACCCTCCCTGGGGCTCCTTGATGGTGATTCCATGGCTTGGCTGGCCTCGATCAAATTGCCTCGATGTTCTTCCACCTTTTCCATTATTTCAGTTGCCTGAGAGGGTGCAGAATTGTTTGAGATTGCTTGTTCTTCTTCTTCAGCATCTTCTGACATTTTTCCAGATAATTTATCTGCTGTGCTGACTGGAATTTCACCTGTTCCTTCTGCTAAATGTGTGCCCTGATTCTCAGCTGAGTTTTCGAGACATTCTGGAAGATTTCTGAAGCACGTTGGAGCGTGCGCTTGGCAAGTATCTCGGCTTTCTTCCGAACCCATGGCAGAAGTTTGTCGCCCTTTTCCAACACCTTTAGTTTGGGTTTCTAACTCTGCGTCGATGTTTTCCGATATTTTCAAGTCCATCTCTGTTGGGGCTTTCAGTCCAGTTTTGATTTCTGTTGGCAGCTCTTCATCATGACACACACGTGTATCAGCAGCTCCTCCTTGTGTTTCCTGAACCAATATGTCACCTTCACTTGACTTACCATCATCTTGGTTAGCTACCATTGAGCCATTATCCATATCTGAGTAGACTGGCAACTCTGCCTGCCCTGCCATACGTTTGGCATCTTTGCAACATTTTTCTTGCATGTCACCGTTGTTCACACCTGTAGGAGTCTCATTTGTACTATCCGAGACTTCTTGGCAATCAGGCTCCACTCCTGCTCTAGCCAGAATATCTGTTGCACCCCCTGATCCCGTTGGAATAGCTTCCTCTTTTCCAGTGGTCTTGGATCTTCCTTCCTCGGCTAGACATTGCATCTGGGAGTCTTCACATCCTTGAATGTTTTCTCCCACTGAACCGTCCACAGAAGTGGAGAGTCCAATGTTCTCCATTGCCATTAATGCTTCAATCTCCTCTCTGCACCCCTGGCTTTCTGACTCTTGGAGATGAATTTGACCATCTTGTATAGATCCACCATCAATAGACAGTTCTTCTCTGCAAAGGTCTTGATCTGATTGTTCTGTCTTAAGTTCAACATCAGCCTGTAAGGAGCTTTCTTCAGGTTCCATTGCAGTCTGCACTGAGGTATTCTCTTCAGAATCATTGTTTTCATCTCCTGCCTTGAGACCTGAATCTCCTTTATCTCCAAGAACTTCATTTCCTTCAGTTACTTGTTCTTCTTCAACAGTAATCTCTGCGCCAGTTGCTTTTGCCAGCTGCACCTCCATAGCCATTGTTTCTTCAATTGTTTTGCTAATCTCAAATGGTTCTTCATTTATTGTGAGATCTCCAGATTCCTCTTTGTTTGGCACGTCTTGATTTTCACACGTGCTTGGGGATATCTCGATTGGATGTTCTTCTAATCCCATTTCCTGGGCACCTTCTACCTCTGCCACGTTTCTCTTGGGATCGCAACAAGCCATGATCTGGATTGTCGGCGCACTGTTGCGGTCAGTTTAATAAATCTTCACAAATTTAATCTTTAATCTTTCCCAAACTTCTCAACCTGTCGGCCCTTTGTTCTTTTCCTGAGCAGAAAGTGGTTGTGTTGAAGCTGCTGCCTGATGTCAAATTTTGTTGACAGCACACCTGTGAAGAGCTATGGAAGGTTTTGGTGCTATGGAAATGCAAATTGTTGCCGGGTTCTTTTGGAGAACTTCCTGCTTAAATGCAAAAAAAAAGATTAATATGATTGCATTTAAAGACCAAATAAAGTTACTTGTTCAGGAATGCAAATATTACACTGACAATGTGGAATCCAGATGGCTCAAGTACACAGAATTTCTGTTTAACAAAGCACACCTTTTTGAATATATGATTTTTCAATCTTCTCCTCTGCCTTTCCTGTTAGAATTTGCACAGCATGTACTTGGTAGGGGCCAATCAATTCTGCACGACCTTGTCTGAATCTCAAGGAGCTAATATCTTGATGTCTCTCACCCTGATACGTTGCATTAGGTTTGGATTCATATACATCACTGGCGTAGTATCTCATGTCCCAACAGCTACAATGTAAGTGTAATTGCAACACAAAGCTTTTCAGTTCAGAATGGGCTGCTAACTTGCAAAGCATTGAGTTTTCATGAGAGGGTGTCAGAGATGGACACTGCTTAATAAAATGCTGGAAAATCCAGCGAAAGGAATTTGACAAAACCCAGATTGATTCATGAGCTCTGTTTAACTGCACTTAGATTCTGAAATATCCCTGCGACTGAACTGTAACATAGAAATGGAAATGTAAGCAATGTAAGGAGTTCAATCTACAAAAACTGTTAACAGAAGTTTTTTTTTTCTTCATTCAGGTCTTAGTAGTTTATAACCTGGGCTGAAATCGACCCCTAATGAAAACTGAACCTTCCATTTTCGTGCATGTACGGACACATCACTGCAGTTATTCTGAGGCAAGCATTTGCAATGTTGTGATTATTAACAGCTTGGACCCCATGGGGAGGAAGCATTTTGTCGCATAGTGTTCCTTCAAGAGTTAAAAATCACACAACACCAGGTTACAGTCCAACAGATTTAATTGGAAGCACACTAGCTTTCGGAGCGCTGACAATCACCTGATGAAGGAGCGTCGCTCCGAAAGCTAGTGCTTCCAATTAAACCTGTTGGACTATAACCTGGTGTTGTGTGATTTTTAACTTTGTACACCCCAGTCCAACACTGACATCTCTAAATCGTTCTTCAACAACTAGCTTGTGTCAAATGCTTTTAAGGTACCATAGGAGCTATGCAGCACAGAAGGAGGCAATCCCAGCCCACTGTACTTCTTTGAGAAAGTCTGAAATTAGTGCCACTCACCTATGCTTTTCCCTATAGCCATGTCAACTTCTTTGCAAGCATCCATTTAATTATTCCCCTCTAAACCCCCTGTTGAATCTGCTTCCGTTAGTCTCTTGGTGCTACATATCAGCTTTTTGAAGATCACATTTCCACACTGGTAAAATACTAGTTTCATTTTAATTAGCACAGTTATTCAATCTCAGATGCAAGCTGTAGCCATTTAAAAAAAGGTCACTGCTTACCTATTCCAAGTACTCTCAGAAAGTTCCAAGGAGCTTCACCACACTCTCCACTCCAGCCAGAACAGAATCATCCTCCAACTTTCAGACCGACCCAGGACTGAGAGACGTTGAGAGAGAGCGCTGTATCATAGATTACTGTGTGATGCTGCATGCAATGGGGAGCCCTTGGAGTGACGTCCAACAATATGTTAATTATTGCAGCGTAGCTGAGATCCCACTAAAGGAGGGATGTGGACTGTGTTGACAGTGCAACACATGAAGCAGTGTGGAAATAGTTCAAAATAACACAGTAGGGTCTAAGGAGGCTGTTGTGAGATTGGCAATGCTCTCTGGCAGAGGGGTCCACTTGAGACAACTACAGGCTTTCACTGTATGTCAATAAGTAAAAATGAAAAGATTCTTTCATAACCAGGAGCCTATAGTCATTGCTCAGCTAGTTCAGGATAACTAAAGGTACAATAACATAGTTAAAGAGGCAGTGTTATTAATGCTAAACCTCAAAATAAACAGTTCAAACAAATTGCATTTGGTGTAGTTGTATTCTGTTGACTCATGTGATTTGGAATAGATGACCAGGTACAGTTGGATGAGCTCTTATGATTGGAGGATATCTCAGGTTATATCTGAGCACAGCTCCCTTTCCATGGCTTGAGGACAATGGATAATTCTATTCCCTCTGAAGGGCAATTGCTTCTCACTTCAGACCAACTGCCCAATTTTTAGCAGTTTTTCGTCAGGAACCCTTCAGCCGCCAAAGTTCTCCTTGAACGTTTCCTACTGCTGTCCAAGTCCTGCACTTAGTGGGGTGGGGGCTGCAGCCAAGTCCACCCCTGAGGTTCTGCGCTCACTGCAGCGTCATCGTGGTCTGACACCCAGAGGCGCTCCATTACCTGGGCTCATGGGATGGCCCTCAGCACATCACAATGAAATTTGTAACAGCTCGCTTCATCTGAAACCCTGACAAAGGATTGGGTCATCTGTGAATGGTTCCCGATGGCTGTGCTACACGTGAAGTGGGGGGAAGCAATGTTCATTCAGTCTCACCCTAGCCCTGAAGTGAGCAGAACTATGCACCGAGTGAGCTTGCCCTCCCAGACCAGCAACATGTTCATCTGTAGGACCACTCCACATTTGGCTACTGTCCAGTACTGGTCACCATACTTACAGATGGATGTTGATGCATTAGAAGCAGTTGAGAGAAGGTTTACTTGAATAATACCTGGAACGAGCAAATTGCTATGAGGAAACCCGTATCCTCCAGTGTTTAGCCTAGGGAGGCATGATGGCTCAGTGCTTAGCAGTGCTGTCTCACAGCACCAGGGACCTGGGTTTGATTCCACCCTCAGGTGACTGTGTGGAGTTTGCATATTCACTGCATGGGTTCCCTCTGGGTGCTCTGGTTTCCTCCCACAGTCTGATGATGTCCAGGTTACATGGACTGGCAAGTTAAATTGCCTGTAGTTATCAGGGATAGATGGTTTAGCCATGGGAAATGTGGGGTTACTGCAATGGGATGCTCTTTGGAGAGTTGTATGGACTTGTTGGGTTGAATGACCTGTTTCCACACTGTAGGGAACCCTTGGTTCAGAATAGTCAGAAATGACTGATCAAAGTTTGTGTGAAGATTTGTAGCTCGGGTGCTTGTTGTAGTGGTTCTGTTCGCCGAGCTGGAAGTTCTTGTTGCAAACGTTTCGTCCCCTGGCTAGGAGACATCATCAGTGCTCTGGAGCCTCCTGCGAAGTGCTTCTTTGATGTTTCTTCCAGCATTTATAGTGGTCTGTCCTTGCCGCTTCCGGGTGTCAGTTTCAGCTGTCCGCTGTAGTGATTGGTATATTGGGTCCAGGTCGATGTGTCTGTCGATGGAGTTTGTGGATGAATGCCATGCCTCTAGGAATTCCCTGGCTGTTCTCTGTCTGGCTTGCCCTATGATAGTAGTGTTTTCCCAGTCGAATTCATGTTGCTTGTTGTCTGAGTGTGTGGCTACTAGGGATACCTGGTCATGTCGTTTCATGGCTAGTTGGTGTTCATGTATGCGGATTGTTAGCTGTCTTCCTGTTAACATCAACAGACACATCGACCTGGACCCAATATACCAACCACTACAGCGGACAGCTGAAACTGACACCCGGAAGCGGCAAGGACAGACCACTATAAATGCCGGAAGAAACATCAAAGAAGCGCTTCGCAGGAGGCTCCAGAGCACTGATGATGTCTCCTAGCCAGGGGACGAAACGTTTGCAACAAAAACTTCCAGCTCGGCGAACAGAACCACTACAGAAATGACTGAATTGATACATATAAGATGGGAGTTTTGACCAGCTGGATGTGGAAAGGATGTTTCCTCCTATTGGAGAATCTACAACTAGGGATCACTGTTTCAAAATAAGCTGGTTAAAATAGAAATGAGTAAATACTTTTCCTAAATGGTTATCAGTCTTTGGAATTCACTTCCTGCAAAAGCAGAATCTTGAAATAATTTTAAGGGACAATTGGAAAGATTCTTGATGACCAAGGGAATGAAATCAGAGGATATGGAGAAATATAGAATTAAAATTAAAGTCCCGTCAAGCACGATCTTATTGAGTAGTGGAGCAGGTTGAAAGGGCTGAGTTCCTGTTCCAGGTTTGTATGTTCATGTCTCACACTAACCTGGTTAACAATAATGCCATAGCAGTGCTGTCGGTGGGCTAGTAATCCAAACATCCAAACTCATCGTCTCTGTGTTCAAGTCCCCCAAGGCAGCTGATGGAATTTCAATTCAACAAGTTAATCGAAGAACTGTTACAACACAGAAAGAGGCCATTGTGTGTGCACTGACCCTCCAGGTCACCTGGTGCCATTCAATTTAAAGCTAGCCTTGGTAATGACAGAAAAGCTCGCTCTTGAAGGCATGGCCCACTGGTATTATTCTGGATTAGTGGTGCTGGAAGAGCACAGCAGTTCAAGCAGCATCCAACGTGCAGCGAAATCGACGTTTCGGGCAAAAGCCCTTCATTAGGAATAAAGGCAGAGAGCCTGAATGCGTGGAGAGATAAGCTAGAGGAGGGTGGGGGTGGGGGGAAAGTAGCACAGAGTACAATGGGTGAGTGGGGGGAGGGGGTGAAGGTGATAGGTCAGGGAGGAGAGGGTGGAGTGGATAGGTGGAAAAGGAGCTCGGCAGGTAGGACAAGTCCGGACAAGTCATGGGGACAGTGCTGAGCTGGAAGTTTGGAACTAGGGTGAGGTGGGGGAAGGGGCACCCTCTCCTCCCTGACCTGTCAACTTCATCCCCTCCCCCACTCACCCATTGTACTCTATGCTACTCTCTCCCCACCCCCACCCTCCTCTAGCTTATCTCTCCACGCTTCAGGCTCTCTACCTTTATCCCTGATGAAGGGCTTTTGCCCGAAATGTCGATTTCGCTGCTCGTTGGAGGCTGCCTGAACTGCTGTGCTCTTCCAGCACCACTGATCCAGAATCTGGCTTCCAGCATCTGTAGTCATTGTTTTTACCCCACTGGTATTATTACTAATCCAGAGACCCAGGTAGTGTCCTGGAGAGCGGGGTTCAAGTCCCGTCATGACAAATGATGGAATTTGAATTCAATAAAAATCTGGAATTAAGAGTCTAATTGTCGATTGTTGAAAAAGCCCATCTGGGTCACTAATACCCTTCTGGGAAGGAAACTGCCATCCTTATCTGGTCTGGCCTATATGTGACTCCAGACCCACAGCAATGTGGTTAACTCTTAACCTCCCTCTGGGATGAACAATAAATGCTGTCCTAGCCAGCAAGGTCCTCATGAATGTGAAGGAATGAATTGATTTCCTTGAAGAAAAGAGAATGTTCCATCCTTAGCCAGACTCACTTCCTTGTGACTCAAGACCCACAGCAATTCATTAAATCCCTACAGTGTGGGAACAGGTCATTTGACCCAACAAGTCCACACCAACCCTCCAAAAAAATAATCCATCCCTGCAGCTTATCTACCTAACTTAGGGGGTCTCTGGACACAACAGAGCAATTTAGCATGGCCAATCCACCCTAACCTGCTACATCTGGGTGGCACGGTGGCACAGTGGTTAGCACTGGTGCCTCACAGTGCCTGAGACCCGGGTTCAATTCCCGCCTCAGGCGACTGACTGTGTGGAGTTTGCACGTTCTCCCCGTGTCTGCGTGGGTTTCCTCCGGGTGCTCCGGTTTCCTCCCACAGTCCAAAGATGTGCGGGTCAGGTGAATTGCCCATAGTGTTAGGTAAGGGGTAAATGTAGGGGTATGGGTGGGTTTCGCTTCGGCGGGTCGGTGTGGACTTGTTGGGCCGAAGGGCCTGTTTCCACACTGTAAGTAATCTAATCTAATCCTTTGGAAGGAAACTGGAGCACCCAGAGGAAACCAATGTAGAAACAGGGAGAAGGTGCAAACCCCATGCAGGCATTCTCCAGTGGCTGGAATTGAACCTGGGTCCCCGGTGCTGTGAGGCAGCAGTGCTAACCACTGAACCACCATGCAACCTGCTATATTGGCCCAGCAATTCACCAGTTAATTGGTAATTAGGATTAGGCAACAAATGCTTGCCAATGATGCCCACACCCCATGGGAGAATAAAGAACAAAACCGAATAGAGCCATGGTACATATTCCCACCCTCCTGAAAATGTCCTGTCCTAACTTGTAAAAGTTTAGTTGTGACTCGAAAGGAGAATGTTGCAGAACAAAAGGTTTATTTTGAGTATGCAAATTTAGTTAGTCACCAAACATGGTAACTGTTGGCTTCAGAAAAGAGAGCAAGAGTGAGAGAAAGAAAGAAAGAATGAAAGAGAGAAAGAAAGAGCAGAGAAAAGAAAGGAAAATGTAAGAAAGTTTAATGAGGAATGTGGGTGTAAGGAAGGGGGTGGTTGATGTGAGGTCTTGAGGTTTCCCAGGGCTCACTTGATTTTCGAGGAGAAAGTGAGGACTGCAGATGCTGGAGATCAGAGCTGAAAATGTGTTGCTGGAAAAGCGCAGCAGGTCAGGCAGCATTCAAGGAACAGGAGAATCGACGTTTCGGGCATAAGCCAAAGGCATAACATCGAATTTCCTGTTCCTTGGATGCTGTCTGACCTGCTGCGCTTTTCCAGCAACACATTTTCAGCTCACTTGATTTTCACTTTGCAAAGGAAGAATGCAACTTGGTTTTAAAATTGTCACCATTTCACTTGAACATAGTGCCTGTGGGTATCACATTCAGCATGGCTTACTCACTCCACCTTGTCATGAAAACAGTGATCTCACCTGAGACATCTCCTACCTAGGTCAGCAACTTTTTACTGACCACAAACACCCCAGATGGCCCAATGTCATCAGTGTTCGGCACTTGTACCAACACGTTCAAACTAGATTGATGGGATGAGCACCAATATTAGAGCTAACTATGGCACGTTTGTGACTGTGACATTTCTTCATTGAGCAATGTATTCCCTGGACCCTGGGGTGGCAGTGGGGAACACTATACTCTGAACCTGGGATGAAGATGATTAACTGCCGTTTCCCTTAGAATTTGTGATTCTCATCCTAGTTTGATCACCCATGCAAGTTTGAAGACACCTTGACAGAGAGAATAAGATAGAGTCAGAGATGTCTACAGCACAGATAAAAGCCCTTTAGCCCGTCGAGTCTGCAGCAGTCAGATATAGCCACCTAGGTATTATAATCCTATTTTCCAGCACTTGGCCCACACCCTTATATTCCATGTGTAGATCTAAACACTCATTAAATGTTTCTGCCTCTACCTCCCTTACAGGCAGTGAGTTCTAAATGCCCACCGACCTCGGGTATAAAGCTATGGGCGGCACGGTGGCACAGTGGTTAGCACTGCTGCCTCACAGCGCCTGTAGACCCGGGTTCAATTCCCGACTCAGGCGACTGTCTGTGTGGAGTTTGCACGTTCTCCCCGTGTCTGCGTGGGTTTCCTCCGGGTGCTCCGGTTTCCTCCCACAGTCCAAAGATGTGCGGGTCGGGTGAATTGGCCATGCTAAATTGCCCGTAGTGTTAGGTAAGGGGTAAATGTAGGGATATGGGTGGGTTGCGCTTCGGCGGGTCGGTGTGGACTTGTTGGGCCGAAGGGCCTGTTTCCACACTGTAAGTCTAATCTAATCTAAAGCTCTTGCCCCTTACCTTCAGTTTATGCACCCCTGCAATCTGCCTACTCCCCAGGTCACTGATCCGTCAATCAAAGGATAAAATTTCTTCCTGTCTACTCCATCTATTCCCCTCACAATTTCATACATCTCAATCATGTCCTCCCTCAATCTCCTCTCCTCCAAAGCTATGGGTTACTCACTGTGAGGGTTCTCCTACACGTCTCCACCTTGACTGAAGATCCCTAGGGAGAAAGCATCAGCCGAGGACAGCGGGCTGGAAATCCACCCCGCACGCCCTCCCTCGAACAATATCCTGAATGGTCCCCCACAGTGTCACCCGATCAGTCTACAACCTTTTTGTTTCACATCCCTGACACTTACTCAAAACTGAAATCTTCCCCACAGGCCAACTCCTTCAGCTTTCGTTCTTCCAAACCTAAACTCACTCTGTTTAATCACAATATGATTTATGCCATATAATCTCTCAACATTTTTCACTGGTAACTATGGCCATTGCTACCCAACCTTTCTTATTAATGCGAAAAGGTACAAGTGTTTATCCTCACCAGTTTCTGTTGGTGTTATGGTGGCAAGCGTATTTATGTACTGGGTATTTTGGGGAGTAGGGGGGATGAGAAAGCTGGATTCTTCATTTTTAACATTGTAAATAAACATGTTGTGCTTTTTAAGATTGTCAATAGTGTTTCCAAGGTTTGAAGTCGTGCCTGCCAGCTATTTTCTCTTCAGCGCCAGCATTTCTGAATGATTGTTTTGTAATCATCTGGAGCTTCTCACATGTTCCTGCTATAACAAGTCATGGATGTCAAAGTGGGGCTTTGTAGCTCTTTTTTTAAACACGGATTAATTCCAAAGGTTTCAGCAGGTCAATGGTCTTTAGCTGAGATGACTGAGCCAGTGTTTTCACGGTGTATGATGTCTGTGTCGTAAACAAGCCAGACTTGGCTCAGAGACAGATCTGTAAAATATGCTCAGGAGGGAAAAAAAAAAACAGGCAAATTAAAAAAAAAACAAATGTAAGGTATTTCTGAATTAATATGAATGTAAGAATGTAGTTGTAAAAAAACAACCAGATGTGACTGAGCAATTTTAACATTTCATTCCCAAATGCAAGGCTACGTTCTCTCCTATAGAGAAGCCACAATTGGATTATTATGAGGAGATTTGGCCAAATTCCTTCCAAGTGACACTGGTTCTTCAGAGGAAGGAAAGAAGATTCTGGAATTTAAGCTCGATGGATCATCAGAAAAAGGCATTTTGGGCAAGAAAAGATTGAGAAAGGGCAGTACACAAGTCTACATTGTTCGATTCACGTGGGCCGAGTCAGCATTTATTGTCCATCCCTCATTCCCAGGAGGGTAGTTATGTCACTGCAGGAAGTTGTGTGCACAGCCCAGTCCACCACGGAAGCCAACCTCCCATCCATGGACTCCATTTACACTTCCCGTTGCTGCCAACATCATCAAGGACCCCTCCCAGCCAGGTAATGCTCTCTTCCAACCTCTCTCGTCAGGCAGAAGATACAGAAGCTTGAACACACGCTCCAACAGGTTCAGGAACAACTTCTTTGCCTGCTGTTATCAGACTGATGAATGGACCTCTCTAATTTTAAATAATGTCGATCTTGCTAATGTTAATCGTGCTTTGTACATCTCCTGTGTAGCCATAACCTTGTAGGCCTTGCTTTGACCAAGCACCCTATGTCCTCGTATGCTATGATCTGCCTGTACCTCTCGCAAAACAAAATGTTTCACTGTACTGAGGTACATGTGACAACAATCAATCAAATAAACTAAATAAGAATCAATCACATTGCCTTGGGCCTGGAGGTGCGTGTAGACCTCCCAGAACAGCATTTCTCTCTCCTTCATAACACTAATCAATCAGAAGGGTTTTCACACAATCAACAATGGTTGTATGGCCATCAATAAACTCTTAATTCCAAAATTGTTTTCACTGAATTCAAATGTCACTATAAAGGTTCAGGGGTAAATGTAGGGGAATGGGTCTGGGTGGGTTGCTCTTCGGAGGGTCGGTGTGGACTTGTTGGGCCGAAGGGCTTGTTTCCACACTGTTGTAGTTCTGTTCGGCGACTGGGAATTTGTGTTGCAGACGTTTCGTCCCCTGTCTAGGTGACATCCTCAGTGCTTGGGAGCCTCCTGTGAAGTGCTTCTGTGATCACAACACAAATTCCCAGCTCGGCGAACACAACCACAACAACGAGCACCCGAGCTACAAATCTTCTCCCAAACTTTTCCACACTGTAGGGAATCTAACCTAATCTTAAGATGGTGGGATTCGAACCCAGATCCCCAGAGTATTCTCTGAGTCTCTGGATTAATAGGAAACAAAGAAAACCATGGGTGCTGGAAATCTGAAACAGAAACAGAAAGTGTGAGATGAGCTCAGCAAGTCTGGCAGTGTCTGTGGACAGAGAAAGCAGTCAATGTTTTGGGTATGGAGGCCTTTCTTCAGAACTTCTGAAGAAGAGTTATTGGTCTTGAAATGCAAGGTTACAGGGATTTTGGGGGGGGGGGGGGGGGGGTGCAGGCTCAATGGGTCGAATGCCCTCTATTTGCACTGTAAGGATTCTAAACTTGAGTAAGTGCAAAACTTGACCTACTCTTGGGAAATAAGGCAGGGCAGGTGACTGAGGTGTCAGTGGGGGAGCACTTTGGGGCCAGCGACCATAATTCTATTAGTTTTAAAATAGTGATGGAACAGGATAGACCAGATCTAAAAGTTGAAGTTCTAAATTGGACAAAGGCCAATTTTGACGGTATTAGGCAAGAACTTTCAAAAGCTTATTGGGGGCAGATGTTCACAGGTAAAGGGACGGCTGGAAAATGGGAAGCCTTCAGAAATGAGATAACAAGAATCCAGAGAAAGTATATTCCTGTCAGGGTGAAAGGAAAGGCTGGTAGGCGTAGGGAATGCTGGATGACTAAAGATATTGAGGGTTTGGTTAAGAAAAAGAAGGAAGCATATGTCAGGTATAGACAGAATAGATCGAGTGAATCCTTAGAAGATTATAAAGGAAGTAGGAGTATACTTAAGAGGGAAATCAGGAGGGCAAAATGGGGACATGAAATAGCTTTGGCAAATAAAATTAAGGAGAATCCAAAGGGCTTTTACAAATACTTTAAGGACAAGAGTGTAACTAGGGAGAGAATGGGGCCCCTCAAAGATCAGCAAGGCAGCCTTTGTGTGGAGCCGCAGAAAATGGGGGAGATACTAAACGAGTATTTTGCATCAGTGTTTACTGAAGAAAAGGCTATGGAAGATGTAGAATGTAGGGAAATAGATGGTGACACCTTGCAAAGACACCATATTACAGAGGAGGAAATGCTAGATGTCTTGAAACATATAAAGGTGGATAAATCTCAGGCTCTGATCAGGTGTACCCTAGAACTCTGTGGGAAGCTAGGGGAGTAATTGCTGGTCCTTTTGCTGAGATCAGAGTACTGAGTACAGGAGTTGGGAGGTTACATTACGGCTGTACAGAACATTGGTTAGGCCACTGTTGGAATATTGTGTGCAATTTTGGCCCCCTTTCTATTGGAAAGATGTTGAGAAACTTGAAAGAGTTCAGAAAAGATCTATAAGGATGTTGCCAGGATTGGAGGATTTGAGCTATAGGGAGTGGCTGAACAGGCTGGGACTGTTTTCCCTGGAACATCAAAAGCTGAGGGGTGACCTTATAGAGGTTTACAAAATTATGAGGGGTATGGAGAGGATAAACAGACAAAGTCTTTTCCCTGGGATCGGGGAGTCCAGAACTAGAGGACATAAGTTTAGGGTGAGAGGAGAAAGATATAAAAGAGACCTAGCGGGCAATTTTTCACACAGAGGGTGGTACGTGTATGGAATGAGCTGCCAGAGGACGTGGTGAAAGCTGGTACAATTGCAACATTTAAGAGGCATCTGGATGGGTATATGAATAGGAAGGGTTTGGAGGGATATGGGCCGGGTGCTGGCAGGTGGGACTAGATTGGGTTGAGATATCTGGTTGGCCTGGATGGGTTGGACCAAAGGGTTTGTTTCCGTGCTGTACATTTCTATGACTCTATGCTGGAATCTGTTCTGAAAACAACAAATGCTGGAGATCACAGCGGGTCAGACAGCATCCATGGAAAGAGAGCAAGCTAATGTTTCGATGGCTCTTCATCAGCACTGCCCTCCCTTTGATGAAGCCATTGCTGATTCAGCCCTATTTTACCATGTACCTCCAAGTATTCTTTAATAATTCCCTCTAAGGTCTTACCAATGGTAAGGTCAGGCTCACTGGCCTATAGTTTCCTGTCTTCTGCCTCCCACTCAATTTAAACAGGGGTGGTTGCGCTAATACTAGGGCCTGGCCAAATGGGTCACAGTATGGTCCCTGATCCCCCACTGCCTGCTCCTGTCCTGCAGTTACGCTCAGTATTGGGTGCCCTTGAAGAGGAATGGAACCATACGCTGTGTTAATAGTGTCACGGAGCTCAGCAATTACCTTGCCAATGGCTGGATGGGGTTCTTCAAGCCCAGTTTTAAGTTCAGTCAGTGGACGCTCTTTGACTCTGTCATTGTTTGGGCTGCGTCATTGGATGGTTTTGGCAACTGAGTTGGCATTTAGGTGTCTGCACTGTGTCCAGAATCATTGGAAAGGGGTTAATGCCAAGATGGCAGACCAAGCCCAGATGGATGTGTTGTCGAGTAGAGACCGTGTTTCCAGGCGATGGTTTCTCCTGCCAGTCTATAGGTCCTCAGCTGTTCCCCCTCAGAGCAGTGGGTTTAACCACTCAGAGGAAGGATGTGAAGGAAGGTGTATGGCGAGTGTGTTGAGGGTGCCAGTCAATAAAGGTAGGCTTAGGTTGGAGTAGACTTTCTCCAGTACCTTGCCCATTATAATTATCCAGCATCAAAGGAGCAGGAGAATTGACATTTCGGGCATAAGCCCTTCTTCAGGAATGAGGAGGCTGTGCCAAGCAGGCTAAGACAAAAGGTAGGGAGGAGGGTTTTGGGGGAGGGGCGTTGGGAATATGATAGGTTAGCGTATTCCCAACGCCCCTCCCGCAAGTCCCTCCTCCCTACCTTTTATCTCAGCCTGCTTGGCACACCCTCCTCATTCCTGATGAAGGGCGTATGCCTGAAACGTTGATTCTCCTGCTCCTTGGATGCTGCCTGACCTGCTGCGTTTTTCCAGCAATACATATTTAAGCTCTGATCTCCAGCATCTGCAGTCCTCACTTTCCCCCATTATAATTACCCACCTAACAGGGAAGCAAATAGCCTTACTCAGGACTGGGAGCCGGGGGAGGTGAGTTGATCTAAGAGAACCTGTCCTAATGGGCATTATTGACTGCCCTTTGACAGGCTAGGGGTGGGTAGATTGGAAACCCATTGTAGCCCATCTGTCACCCAATACAAAGCAAATGGGAAGATCTATAGCAGTCAAGGGATATAATGTCACGTAAGATGTCAATCCACAGGCTATAATCCATGTCTTTCTTAGTTCACCCCAACAGGCATGGCTAATGAACATCTCAGCTGGGTCAGTGAATTGCTGCTCTTTTCACAAACAATAGAAACTGGCCGGGAGGGGAAAGATGGAAACACTACAGTTACACCCTTCGTCCTCCAAGCAATGCCCACCCTCACAGCTGTGTAATCTCTCAGGAAAGGGAAAATTAAACCAGGCCAATCCAGGTATCCGTCCCCTGGACAATGGCTGAAAGCCAATGGAAACCAGACCAGGGAATCTCACTGAATGTTGTCCACCGGGAAGACACAGCCATGGTTTGAACCTCATGAATTGTTGTAATCACAGAATTGAGAAAGCAGTAGACTAATTTGGAAGAGTGAGATGGATTTCACTGTGTTTGCTCAGTTTGTGGTACACCCCAGTAGATACATTGGAGACTATAACCCATCAATGCTCCTTGCTTTGAGCTAACTCTTGTTGGGAGTAGCTGCAATAATAAAATTGTACAAACAGCAAGGGTTTATTTTTTGCATGGAGCTTGCAAACATCGGTGATCATATGGTTTGCAGTTCATATGATTCGATCGGCAAGATGTTTATTGTAAAGTACAAAGGGCCAACTGACTTTTATCTGGCCAGCTACTGAAATACTTTCCCAATGAAGTAATTGTTGCCGTTATCACAGGATCCTCTTGCGACATTTGTTCACACAGCGATGACTTGCTACAACTTGCTACATACACAAAACCCACGTGAAATTCCCAACTCCCTAGGCTCTAACCCAACCTAGATTCAACATTGCTCCACCCTTCACATCCTGTCCTATCAGAATGTCGATATGGTGCAAATCCTTGTGACTATACAGGCAGAGCATGAGTTGGGATGCGAAATCCATTAAAAATATACTTCAATCGGCTTGAGGTGGTTTTGGAGATGGTGTTCAAGAACTAGCATTGGGGCTCACAGAGCTAGAATGGATGTTTGATCTGTCCTTGTGGCTGGAGCTACAACAAGATTCAGGACTTAATGTTTCTCCCTTAGCTCTCAAAGTCTC
The DNA here is from genome assembly GCF_020745735.1 of Hemiscyllium ocellatum. NCBI lineage: Eukaryota > Metazoa > Chordata > Chondrichthyes > Orectolobiformes > Hemiscylliidae > Hemiscyllium > Hemiscyllium ocellatum. The sequence goes on along the minus strand of NC_083445.1, from coordinate 5,167,030 downwards.
ACAGTGACCCTAATGGTCTGTGCTGTCTGATTCTGTAAGACCCTAATGGTCTGTGCTGTCTGATTCTGTATGACCCTAATGGTCTGTGCTGTCTGATTCTGTATGACCCTAATGGTCTGTGCTGTCTGATTCTGTTTGACCCTAATGGTCTGTGCTGTCAGATTCTGTACGACCCTAATGGTCTGTGCTGTCTGATTCTGTATGAACCTAATGGTCTGTGCTGTCTGATTCTGTAAGACCCTAATGGTCTGTGCTGTCTGATTCTGTACGACCCTAATGGTCTGTGCTGTCTGATTCTGTACGACCCTAATGGTCTGTGCTGTCTGATTCTGTAAGACCCTAATGGTCTGTGCTGTCTGATTCTGTATGAACCTAATGGTCTGTGCTGTCTGATTCCGTAAGACCCTAATGGTCTGTGCTGTCTGATTCTGTACGGCCCTAATGGTCTGTGCTGTCTGATTCTGTACGACCCTAATGGTCTGTGCTGTCTGATTCTGTAAGACCCTAATGGTCTGTGCTGTCTGATTCTGTATGACCCTGATGGTCTGTGCTGTCTGATTCTGTATGACCCTAATGTTCTGTGCTGTCTGATTCTGTACGAACCTAATGGTCTGTGCTGTCTGATTCTGTACGGCCCTAATGGTCTGTGCTGTCTGATTCTGTATGACCCTAATGGTCTGTGCTGTCTGATTCTGTACGAACCTAATGGTCTGTGCTGTCTGATTCTGTATGACCCTAATGTTCTGTGCTGTCTGATTCTGTATGAACCTAATGGTCTGTGCTGTCTGATTCTGTATGACCCTAATGTTCTGTGCTGTCTGATTCTGTACGAACCTAATGGTCTGTGCTGTCTGATTCTGTACGAACCTAATGGTCTGTGCTGTCTGATTCTGTATGACCCTAATGGTCTGTGCTGTCTGATTCTGTATGACCCTAATGGTCTGCGCTGTCTGATTCTCTAAGACCCTAATGGTCTGTGCTGTCTGATTCTGTATGACCCTAATGGTCTGCGCTGTCTGATTCTCTAAGACCCTAATGGTCTGTGCTGTCTGATTCTGTAAGACCCTAATGGTCTGTGCTGTCTGATTCTGTATTACCCTAATGGTCTGTGCTGTCTGATTCTGTATGACCCTAATGATCTGTGCTGTCTGATTCTGTAAGACCCTAATGGTCTGTGCTGTCTGATTCCGAGCAGCTACAGGATCCTCCACATCCGACCCCAAGAGCAGAGGGGGCTTTGGGTTGAACATTTTAGCCAAAAGGCCAGCATTTGGGGTTAAAGAGAGCGATGGATATGAGGGCACAGGAGATTGGGTTGGGTGGTGAGAATGGCTGAGCAGACTTGAATGTTCTTCTGCACCTTTTGTCCACATTTCTGTGCAGGCATTTCTGACAGTGCTGCACTCTCTCAATCCCGCTCAGCAGGCTCAGCCAAGCAGTGTGCATGCGATAAGAAGCATCTTACACAGCCTCCCTCCGCGCTCGGAGAAAGTGAGGACTGCAGATGCTGGGGATCAGAGCTGAAGTATGCGTTGCTGGAAAAGCACAGCAGGTCAGGCAGCATCCAAGGAGCAGGAGAATCGACGTTTCGGGCATGAGCCCTTCTTCAGGAATGAGGAGGGTGTGCCAGGCAGGCTAAGATAAAAGGTAGGGAGGAGGGACTTGGGGGAGGGGCGATGGAAATGCAATAGGTGGACGGAGGTTAAGGTGAGGGTGATAGGCCGGAGTGAGGGTTGGGGCGGAGAGGTCAGGAAGAAGATTAGGCGGTGCTGAGTCCGAGGGTTGGGACTGAGATAAGGTGGGGGGAGGGGAAGTGAGGAAGCTGGAGAAATCTGCATTTATCCCTTGTGTTTGGGGGGGTGTTGATACTTGTGCTGGAGAACAATTGGTATTCTAAGGTACCGTCCTCAAAACTGGGCCAGACACCTTCAGCGAGCGGGACAGAGGGAGGGAAACTGTTCTTTTGATAATGATTTTCAGCTCGATGTTTGGCTTTGTCCGGTTCAGAGGAACATCCTGACCTGATACATCACAATGATTTTTGGGACCTTCCAACAGGGAGTCATTGAGTGGACGCTGCGAGAGGTTTAAACCGTACGGCTTTGTCCGAATGCATCCACAGCTCGACAGTGTGGTCAGCTGCAACTCTGGAATGAGTTTTGACCCTGCACGCCTCAGCAGAGTCCTACAGACCACCCCACCCACAGTCAGCGAGGCTCCTCGACCATGTCCTCCCACTCTGAGAGCTACCAAGTGGAAGGGGCTCACAACTTGCCGCTCATTGCTCCCATGGTAATGTAGTGCGAGGTAACAACCAACCCATACAGAGCAAGGTCCCACTCATCACACTGATGGAAGCATCAGACAGTCTGTGATCACCCGTCGGGGAAGCAGACCATTGGCCCCATTTAGTCCACACTGACCATCCAAAGGGCATCCAGACCCACTGCCCTACCCTCTCCCTGTAACCCTGCATTTCCCATGGCTTACCCACCTGGTCTGCACATCCCTGGACACTGTCAGGCAATTTTGCTCGGCTCATCCACCAAACCGATTTGTTTTGGTTTATTGTTGTCATTTGTACCTAAGTACAGTGCAGAGTTCTGTTTTGCAAACAGATCATAGCGAGCAAGGACATCCAGATGGTAGAGTGGACCTGGAGCTGCACAGAGGAAACTAGAGCACCTGGAGGGTACTCTTTGTTAGACATTCAATGCAGGTTAGTCCTTTGTACTATGTTAATAAAAGGCTCAGTAGCCAACTTGGAATACAGCTTCACATATGCTGTATCTGCAACAGAACCATCACTCAAACATTTATTTTTATGTGTGTGTGGACATCACATGAGGCAGTGTCAACGTGCTGTTCCACAAAGCAGGCCATCACAATTGAGCTTAACATCATCTGCACACACATAATAGAGCACACACAATGAAGGTGGGAGCTGTGAGCTATAGGGAGAGGCTGAACAGGCTGGCTCTATTTTCCCTGGATTGTCGGAGGCTGAGGGGAGACCTTATGGAGGTTTACAAATCGGGAGGGGCATGGAGAGGGTGAATGGCAGTTGTCGTTTCCCTGGGGTGGGGGAGTTCAAATTGAGGGCGCATATTTTTAAGGTGAGAGGAGAAAGATTTAAAAAGGACACGGGAAGCAACTTTTTTTACATACAGAGAGTGGTTCATACATGGAATGAACTGCCAGAAGAGGTGGAGGATACGGGAACAGTTGCAACATTTAAAAGATATTTGGATAAGTTCATGTGTTTGGAGGGATATGGACCAAGCGCAGGCAGGTGGGGCTAGATTAGTTAGAGAACATGGTCAACGTGGACTGGTTAGACCGAAGGGTCTGTGTCCTTGCTGTGTGACTCCATGGCTCTAACACCTCTAGGCTGGGGAGGGTTAGATTTATAATCACATCATTTCAAAGGGACCTAAGGGTGGTACGTGTATGGAATGAGCTGCCAGAGGAAGTGGTGGAGGCTGCTACAACAACAACATTTAAAGGGCATCTGGATGGTATATGGATAGGAAGGGTTTGGAGGGATTTGGGCCAGGTGCTGGTAAATGGGACTGGATTAATTTAGGATAACTGGTCAGCATGGAGGGTCTGTCTCAGTGCTGTGCATCTCCAAGACTCAAAGTACAGTGAAATGTGTTCATAAAACCCCTACAGTATGGGGAGGCCATTCGACCCATCTAGACCACACCAACCCTCTGGGGTGGCTTCGTGGGTCACTCGCTGTTCTCAGTGATCCCACCCAGTGGCATCCCAATGGGAACGCTCTCATCCCTCCCACTGAGAGCTGGGAATGTGTCACCCCCTCCAGAACCAAAGGCAGTACACACCTCGGCTCCCACCCCCGGATAGCACCGAGGAGCTGCGGCACTGTGCCTATACCTTGGTTTGAGCCAGACGCATAACTGAGGCTCCTTTCTGTTCTCTCCTGGTGAGTGTAAATGATTGTATTGATATCACAGTGTCAGAGGAGAGCAGCAGAGTTATAATGGGCCCTAGCCAATATTTATCCTTAAATCAACATCACGAGAACAAATGGTCTGTCGCACATTGCCGTTCATGGGAGCTTGCTGTGCTGCGTTTCGCATATTCATGCCACTAATTAGTGTTGGCCAATAAATGATATCTTAGCCAGCCACGCCCATGTCCCAGGACCAATTATTAAAACAGAGCTGAAAATGTGTTGCTGGAAAAGCACAGCAGGTCAGGCAGCATCCAAGGAACAGGAGATTCGACGTTTCGGGCATAAGCCCTTCTTCAGGAGTTATGCCCAAAACGTCGAATCTCCTGTTCCTTGGATGCTGCCTGACCTGCTGCGCTTTTCCAGCAACACATTTTCAGCTCTGATCTCCAGCATCTGCAGACCTCACTTTCTCCTCAATTATTACAACAACCTACAACTGTGATCTCAGTTCAAAAACACCTCATTGGCTGAAAAGTGCTTTGGGCCATCCTGAAGTCATGAGAGGCGCTACATAAATACAACTCTTTCTCTCTCTCTCTCTCTTCTCAATATGGAATGTGTTCAACTCTTCAACTAATCCAGTTTGCAAAGAAAGGCAGAGACAAAAAGTGTTCTTGAGAATATTTTTAAACTGTATTAATAAATACAGACAGATCAATTCTTGATTATATTGGAAAGAATCTTGTTTATATAAAAGAAAACCAACAATGTTGCCAGAGTAGAACTCAGAAAGTTAATACTTTGAGATTATTAGAGCATCCCTCCAGTGAGGGTCTGGATGCAGGGAGCCACAGAGAAGTGACCTTTATCTTGACAGAGAATCTCCTTTGTATCATCGATGGAGAAGGTTGAAACGTCAGTAACAATAATCAGAATAATCTTCTTCCACGTAGTTGGCTGGGAAAAAACCGACCTGGAAGCAGAGAGCGGGCAACGTTACACACCGGTCAAATACAACTGTTCGTACAAACGTAGGTCTTCGGAGTTAGAGCAGGGCCCCTCCACTCTGCTCCACCTTTCAGCAAGTCTGGGGTTGACCTGTCTGATCTCCACTTCCCATTTTATCCTGTAGCACAAATGTCTGTGTGACTCAGCTTTGAATTAACTCAGAGGCACAGCCTCCACGACTATCTGCTTTTGTGATAGCAATAGGGACAGCAAGAGGGTCAAGTAGACATCCTGCCTTGTATAGGCCATTAACTGGGTCATTCACAAAATGCCGCAGATCTCAAACATGAGCTGGAAAAACTCAGCAGATGAGGATGCATCTGTGAGGAGGAACAGAGCTAACTTGAGTTCAGATGAAAGGTTATCAACAGGAAATGTTCACTCTGTTTCTCGCTACAGTCCGGTGTGTCCAGCCGAGATTTCCAACATTTTTTGATCATTTTTAAAAATCTCATTCTTAGTGAGAGATTACTGCGGAGATATTTTTCACATCACAACAGTGACTACGTTACAAAACAGCGATGTGGGTCTCTGGAACAAGCTGTGAATGCTGCTTTGCAAGTTTCTAGGGATGTGGGTTCAAATCCCACCGCAACCAACAGCAAGTAAGGTGGTAGTATGAGAAACAACCTCTCTTCTTGATTAAATGGGAGCTTAGGGTGTAGAAAGTACTGCCTGGAAATGTGGGGGAGGCAGGTTCAATTGAGGATTATTCCTGACGAAGGGCTTTTGCCCGGAACGTTGATTTTACTGCTCCTAGGATGCTGCCTGAACTGCTGTGCTCTTCCAGCACCGCTGATCCAGAATCTGGTTTCCAGCATCTGCAGTCATTGTTTTTACCTCAATTGAGGCATTCAAGAGGGGGTATTTGGCTAGTGTGCAGGGGAAAAGGCAGGGGATTAGTATTGGGTCATGTCGTTCATTTGAAGGGCTGATACAGACACCTCGGTGCTATCAGTTAAAAATCACACAACATCAGGTTATCACCCAACAGGTTTATTTGGAAGCACGCTAGCTTTCAGAGCGCTGCTCCTTCATCAGGTGTTGTAACATGTTTGTGCTTCTATGATATTTAAATCCCAGTACGTAAACTATAAAGCTTGCCTAATGTCGATCACCCCATCTGGTTCACTGAAGGAAACTACCATCCTTACCTGGTCTGGCCTACAGGTGACTCCAGACCCACAGCAATGTGGGTGACGTTTAACCACCGTTGGGAATGGGGAACAAATAATTGCTGGATTAGTCCCAACTGGGTTCTAAAGGAGAGGGCTGTTTTAAGGCTGTATGTACACAGTGCCGGTGAGACGCAGAGTGACAAGTGGAAACTGGGTTGGGAACAAAGATTGGAAACACAAGATTACCACACACCCTGCCATATACTTCTCCTTTCCACCATCCAGGCGATCCTTTCTTATTGATGATCTTAACCACATCTCCTTCTTTCAAGCTCAGTTCCGATCGATCCCGGGCTGAGAAATCGTAACGGGCCTTTGCTGTCCCAAAGCACTTTAAACTTGCCCCTGCAAGGAATCAAAATCAGAGGAGATCCTCAACGCCAGTATAGTAAACCCCCGATTAAAGTCGGAATTAGATTAATAGTCACAACATTTAAAAGGGACCTAAAGGGCAACTTTTTCACACAGAGGGTGGTGCATGTATGGAACGAGCTGCCAGGGGAAGTGGTGGAGGCTGGTACAATTACAATGTTTAAAAGGCATCTGGATGGCTTTATGAATAGGAAGGGTTTAGAGGGACATGGGCCAATTGCTGGCTGGTGGGACTCAAATAACTTAGGGTATCAGGTCAGCATGAGGGTCTGTCTCAGTGCTATGCATCTCTATGACTCAAAGTCCAGTGAAATGTGTACAATGTCACCGCATATAGTGCCACTGTCATAGATGCTCATAAAATCCCTACAGTATGGAGAGGCCATTTGACCCATCTAGACCATACCAACCCCCTGAAGGGCCTCCCACTCAGTCACTGTAACCCTGCATCTCTCACAGCTAATCCATACAACCTACACATCCCTGGGGTCAATGGGCAATCTAGCATGGACAATCCCCCAAACCTGCATATCTTTGGACAGTGGGAGGGAACCCACGCAGACACAGGGAGAATGTGCAAAAACTCCACACAGACAGTGACCCGAGGGTGGAATTGAACCTTGCGCTGAGAGGTAGCAGTGCTAACCAGTGTACCACCTCTTATGTATTATTGGTACAAAAATAGTGAAATAAAGAGAAAAGCTAAAAGTTCTACATTTCAGCTCTTCACATTATAAATTAGGATGACAAAGACATAAAGTTAACTGATAACGCCTTTGAACATGATTTGGAGATGCCAGTTTTGGACTGGGGTGGACAAAGTTAAAAATCACACAACACCAGGTTATAGTCCAACAGGTTTAATTGGAAGCACTAGCTTTCTGAGCGCTGCTCCTTCATCAGGTGATCATTAGATTAGATTACTTACAGTGTGGAAACAGGCCCTTCGGCCCAACAAGTCCACACCGACCCTCCGAAGAGCAACTCACCTAAACCCATTCCCCTACGTTTACCCCTTCACCTGGCACAACGGGTAATTTAGCCTGGCCTATGAAGGAGCGGCGCTCTGAAAGCTAGTGTGCTTCCTTTGAATATGGTTTTGTATTAAGAGAATAGTTATAATAATTTGTTTTAACATTGTGAGTATTAATTTTTCCTAATGCTCCCACTCCTATGTGCCAACTTCCCTTCAGTTCCTATCCCTATCCTCAGACAATCTTCTTCCCATCTCCAAATCCCTATCCCACTCCTCTCTGTTCGTCCCAGTCTCCTCTCCTGGCTTCTGTTCTGAACTTGCATTGCTGCCTTGGGCAGGTTCCTGATGAAGGGCTTTTGCCCGAAATGTCGATTGCCGTGCTCTTCGGATGCTGCCTGACCTGCTGTATCTTTCCAGCACCACACACTGATCTTGACTCTAATCTCCAGCAACTGCAGTACCCACTTTCAACACGTTTGTCTTGGGCACTACCTACTACGAGTAAAAAGTGAGGTCTGCAGCTGCTGGAGATCAGAGCTGAAAATGTGTTGCTGGTTAAAGCACAGCAGGTTAGGCAGCAACCAAGGAACAGGAAATTTGCTGCCTAACCTGCTGTGCTTTAACCAGCAACACATTTTCAGCACTACCTACTACTGCCACCAGATAGAGCCTTGTCAATTAAAACTGCAAGGGAATTGGTTTGTATTTTGTCTTTCTTGTCAACTTTCAATTTTGTTGATATTGTAAAGGTTTTATAACATGGAATGTACACCATTTCAACTCAGTAATATTTTAAATAGTGGGAAAGGTCCTGAGTATTCTAATAATGGCTGATGTTGAATGATGTATTTATACTATTTAAGATGGATTACACAGTACTTCGGATATGCTCCTGTATTTGAACCAGCACATGTGTACCCAGAGCAAACAAATAACTGAAGGAACTCCAGTTCTATCACTGACTTCTAGGGGAAGCTATGATTCACTTAGTTTTTCCATTTAAAGTCATGGTTTTCAGGAATATAATCACTGGGATCGGGCCTATGTGATTCACCTCTCTCTCAGCAAGAACATGCAGCTACGACTTGAGGGGTGGCACAGTGGTTAGCATCGCTGCCTCACAGCACCAGAGGTCTGGGTTCAAGTCTGGCCTCAGGTAACCGTCTGTGTAGTGTTTGCACATTGCCCCCCATTGTCTGTGTGGGTGTCCTCCCCCAGACCAAAGATGCTCAGGTTAGGGTGGATTGGCCAGGCTAAGTTGCCCACAGTGTGCAGGTTAGGTGAATTAGCCATGGGAAATGCAGGGATGTGGAGTGGGGATGGGCTGAATGGCCTGTTTCCATACCGTAGGGACTCTATGATTGAAAACTTTTGCTAACTTCTCACTGCATTTGGCAACCCTGCTTGATAATGACACCACACTCCCAGTATTGGACACTCAATGCCCTCGCCACAGCCAATCAGAACGTAAATCAACACTTCATTCGATGATTCTATTCAGTCAGCTCCCCTACAACCAACGTTTGCCATTTTGTCAACTTTTGGCTGACAAAGTGACAAATTTAAGATAAAATGACAAGTTTAAGGCAAATCTTTCAACACTGCACTTTCTTTTGATGTCCCAATGATATTTCTCCAAAGCTTGCTTGTGTCAATATTCTAGAGATAAAAATGTGAAAACTAGGAACAACAGTAGGTCATTCAGTCCCGAAAGACTGCTTTGCCGTTCGATATGATCGGAGCTGATTTTATTATTCCACGTCCTTGCCTGCCGGCCCCACCTAACCCTGACTTGTTGAGAATCTCTCTATCTCTGACCTAAGAACGTTCAGGACTCTGCATTCACCAGCTTTTCAGGAAGACGTACCTCCTTCTGAGAGAGAGGATTTCTCATCTCTGCTGTAAATGATGTCTATTTTTGAACCCCCTCCCCCTCCCCCCCCATCTCTGAGAAGAGGAAACGTCCTCAGGGACAACTTACAAACTCCACACAGACAGTTGCCCGAGACTGGAATCGAACCCGGGTCCCTGGCGCCGTGAGGCTAACCACCATGACTTTACTGCAGTCGTCCAACCTAATAACAATCTCTCAGAAGAGACATGATCTGAGTCACTATCACACAGTGATTTGTGGGAGTTTACTGTGGACAAACCTTTACCTGGAAGTGCTCTCAGACATCCCGTGAATATGAGAGGCAGTACGGGAAAAATCCCGGGGCTTTGTTTATTCCCAATCTGTTCGTCCACCTCTTTGTGCACTCACCTGAAAACCTAGGAATGGTTCTTTTTTCTGGTTCTTGGAAAGAGTTTTGCAAAGCTGTATCCATCGTCTTAAAACACTCCTTTAGGGAATTGTGCTGGTAAAATTCCACCAATTCCTGCAGGAAAACAAGGATCTGTTTGTCTGCTGAAGGTGATCTTTTTGGAGTGTGGCTTAACTTCCAACAATGAGAGAACACATAACTCATGCAAAACTATTCAGAAATCCAAATTAACGAAACCACAGGGGTCCAGCGGATACAGCATTAATGCCAAATTCAACTCCCATGGATTGCAGACATGAGATGTTTGATTAGATTGGATTAGATTCCCTACAGTGTGGAAACAGGCCGTTCGGCCCAACCAGTCCGCACCGACCCTTCAAAGAGTAACCCACCCAGACCCATTTTCCTCTGACTAATGCGCCTAACACTATTGGCAATTTAGCATGGCCAAGTCACCCTAACCTGCACAGCTTTGGATTGTGGGAGGAAACCGGAGCACCCAAAGGGAACCCACGTAGACACGGGGAGAACGTGCAAACGCCACACAGTCACCCGAGGCTGGAATCAAAAGCAGGTCCCTGGCACAGCGAGATTGCAGAACTAACTCCCAAGCCACCGTTACGTCCATCAAAGTGACTCAAAAACAGACCATAATCAGAAAAGGATATATGCAGAAAGTGCTGAAGAAATGTGGACTGCAGTCACACTAGACTCTAAACTTTAACTCTCTCTCTCTCTTTCTCCACAGATGCTGCCTGACCTGCTGAGTTTCTCCAGCACTTTCTCTTTTTGCTTCAGACCTCCAGCATCCACCGTACCTTTAAAGTACTGTCACAAATTCACCTGCACCTCCACACACATCATTTACTGCATCCGCTGCACCCGATGTGGCCTCCTCTATATTGGGGAGACAGGCCGCCTACTTGCGGAATGTTTCAGGGAACACCTCTGGGACACCCGGACCAACCAACCCAACTACCCCGTGGCTCAACATTTCAACTCCCCCTCCCACTCCACCAAGGACATGCAGGTCCTTGGACTCCTCCATCGCCAGACCATAGCAACACGACGGCTGGAGGAAGAGCGCCTCATCTTCCATCTAGGAACCCTCCAACCACAAGGGATGAACTCAGATTTCTCCAGTTTCCTCATATCCACTCGCCCCACCTTGTCTCAGTCCCAACCCTTGAACTCAGCACCACCTTCCTAACCTGCAATCTTCTTCCTGACCTCTCTGTCCCCATCCCCACTCCGTCCTATTGCCCTCACCCTAACCTCCTTCCACCTATCGCACTTCCAATGCCCCTCCCCCAACTCCCTCCGCCCTACCTTTTATCTTAGCCTGCTTGGCGCACCCTCCTCATTCCTGAAGAAGGGCTCATGCCCGAAATGTCGATTCTCCTGCTCCTTGGATGCTGCCTGACCTGCTGCGCTTTTCCAGCAACACATTTTCAGCTCTGATCTCCAGCATCTGCAGACCTCACTTTCTCCTACCATTAAAGTCTGAATGGAACTGGGTGCGCTGAAGTAGTAGGAGGCCAGTCTGCCCATCATAACTTTGCAATCCCTTTGAAAGAGCTCTCCAAGTATAAAAACGAGGAGCAGGAGTCAAGCCTGCTCCACCATTTAATATGATTGTGGCTGATCTCCCCTTGGCCTGAACTCCACTTCCCTGCCCACCTCGGTAGGCCATGGCTAATTGATAATCTGCCTGTCTCCCCCTTGTGTTTATTCAGTGCCCTGGCATCCATCAAACTCTGGGGTCATGAATTCTATAGATAGTTGGCACGGGGTTGCTATTAGGCTAGCTTTATATGTTATGGACCAGGGCCCGTCAAAATACTCTAAGAAAGTAGCCTAGACCCTAATGTTTTCTTATGTTAAGGGCAAATGCAAAACGAGGTTCCAGGTGCGATGTAGCTGGTCAAACCACTTGGCTTTACTCAAAACAGAATTTATTTAAATACTATAATTGAAACACAAACAAAAGAATACCTTAATTCATGGAAGACCTAACCAACCCACCCCAACAGTATTTGTTACTAATGAACTGTTCGAGGAGAAAGTGAGGTCTGCAGATGCTGGAGATCTGAGCTGAAAATGTGTTGCTGGAAAAGCGCAGCAGGTCAGGCAGCATCCAAGGAGCAGGAGATTCGACGTTTCGGACATAAGCCCTTCTTCAGGAATCCCGACACGTCGAATCTCCTGCTCCTTGGATGCTGCCTGACCTGCAGCGCTTTTCCAGCAACACATTTTCAGTACTAATGAACTGTTCCAATATTGTAACACCCCATGAACACACATAAAAGGTAAATCCAAACACAGATTCTTACAGGCAGGAGGGAACAAATCTACAGAGGGATTTCAGAGAAAGACAGAGGAATCCTTTACTGAAGATTGCAACTCCCCTGGACTCACACAGAGTGACTGTTACAGCTAAAAACACTAGAGAAAACCTGAGCTGAGAGAACTGGCCACTCCCCTTGTCTTGTTTAAACTAGACCCTTCAGCACCTCTGCTTTATGACCCAGGAACAAAATAATTTCTTTAAAGTGACAGCAACACCACAATATATCAGATTTTTTAAAAAAATGGTTCAATGTCACCATTTGCCATCGCAGGATTTGAACCCAGAAAACTGGCCTGCCATTTTGTATAACTAGAGTGAAGAGTGTGGTGCTGGAAAAGCGCAGCAGGTCAGGCAGCATCCAAGGAGCAGGAGAATCAACGTTTCGAGCAAAAGCCCTTCTCTGATGAAGGGTTTTTGCCGAAAACGTCCATTTTTCCTGCTCCTCGGATGCTGCCTGACCTGCTGCATTTTTCCAGCACCACACTCTTCACTCTAATCTCCAGCATCTGTAGCACTCACTTTCACCTGTTCGTATAACTAGCCCAGTGACGTTTTCATGACACCATCACTTTCCACTTGGAAAGTGAATTCAACTTTCTCCATCTGCCCTGGCAGGATTTGAACCCAGGGCCTCGGGACCTGTAGATAAATAGCCTCCCAAGAACGTTGGTGGGCCACTGCTCCTTCCAATTAATTAAATCTTTCCTGCGTCACCCTGAACACTTTTCCCCCACATTATGCTCCATTTTCCAGGTCTTTTCCCACTCACCGAACATATCAATAGCTTTTTGTTGCCTCCAGATTATAAACAAGCAACCTCTTCATTTCATCCCGAGTCAATTCTTTTGCCAGTCCCCTCCTGTCCTGGCAGTGAAAACAGCTTCTCTCTGCCTACTTTTTCAATTCTGCTGAAAGTGCGTGTCTGTTTTGCAATCTTCTCTGTCCTACGGAGAACCGGCTTTTTAAGTACCACCAACAACAGAGGTCCTGTGCCCCCGGTGATATTCACCTTCTGTGCCCCATTCAAAGACCTGACACCCTCCTGCAAGTCCTTTTGTCCTGAAGGTGATCGCTGCCAGATCACATCAGGTAAGAAACCATTCCACACAGAATGTTGCGAAACTCAGAAACATTGTCATACATGTTGATTACGGTGGCACGGAGCTCAGAATCATAGAATCCCTGCGGCATGAAAACAGGCCATTTGGCCCATTGAGTCCACACCTAGACCCAATGTATCCCTCCATTTCCCATGGCTAATCCAGCTAACCTACACATTCCTCGACACTACGGGCAATTTCCCACGGCTAATCCACCCTAACCTGGACATCTTTAGCCTGTGGGAGGAAACCCAAGCAGACACAGGGCGGGGGATGTGCAAACTCCACGCAGACAGTCACCCTGAGGTTGGAATCAAACCCAGTCCCTGGCGCCTTGGAGTAGCAGTGCTAACCACCGAGACACCGTGCTGTATCCCTTGACAGGATATTTATCAACAGGGAGACCTCTCTGGCCTGGGTTGAAGGGTATGCGTTTGTTGTACCACAGTTTAAATTCAGTTCATACATACCAGTAATGACTTGAAGGCCTTCTTATCTGTCACACGGAATAAACTATCTGATGTGGTCACCTTGATGTGCTTTACTTCTGAATTGAACCTGTCACAAAACATCATAATATATTAACGTCGTGGCCAGAAGCCTTTACTGAACTGTCTGAGACACTGTGCTGTGCAGTCCTGACCTGTGAACATTTGATATTTTAACAGCAGTGTTAAGAGCCAATGCTCAGTCTGAATGAAGAGACCCATTGAGACTGAACAAAAGAACACACAAACTAGCAGCAACATCCGACCCTTCAAGAACACTCCTCCATTCAGGTGATCCGACTCATCATCTTCAACAGGAGACCCCTTATTTATGAGCTGCATCTTCACTCGTTCTGGTCTCTGGGAGAGTTTTAGCCTCAACTAATTACCTATTCGGAGTGTCTCGGTGTGGAGCTGTCCCCCAAGTCTGATAAACCAAACCATCTGCTTCAATACAGAGTCAGGTCACAGACCTGTCACCATCTTAGAACCCCGACAGTGCAGAAACAGGAGATTCAGCCCACCGGGTCCACACCACCTGTCCGAAGAGCATCCCACCCGGACCTGTATTTCCCCTGGCCAATCCCACTAACCTGCACATCTTTGGACTGCGGGAGGAAACGAGAGCCCCTGAAGGAAACCCCACGCAGACACTGTGCAAAAACAGTCGCTTGAGGGTGGAATCGAACCTGTGTCATTGGTGCTATGAGACAGCAGTGCTAACCACTCAGTCACCATGTTGCCCCTATGGACCGATAGAACAGGTCTGATGGGCTGAATACCCTCCTGTTATTCCTAATAATGAATCCCCTTCACACTCACAATAAACCAAACTTTGCTAGTTAAATAGAGCCATAATAAGGTGGTATAAACCTGCACCTCACTACTTGTGCAGGTGAGAGAGGCAGAAACCCTTATCACATTGAGGAAGGATTTCGATGTGAACTTGTGATGCCAAGGCTATGGGTCAAGAGCTGGGACATGGGATTAGAATTGTTTTGGGTTTGTTTTTGACCGGTGCAGATGTGATGGGCTGAAGATTCTTTCTCTTCTGTATGTCTCTGTGACTCTAAACAGGTCACTGATAGACCAGTCTTGAACATTAATCCCTCCAATGCTGTATTAAATGTCACCACTCTCAGACACTGGAATACTGTAAACAGACTGTAACTGCAATTTTTATCAAACACTGGGAAACTTTATCATATACACTGAGCTGGTGTAACTTGTCCGTTTCTCTCTCCCACATGCACGCATACACACAGGAGTAATGAACCTTATCAACATTGCGGGTCACGCAGAACAATATTGACATGCTGTTAATTTCCCCTCCTTACTTGATACTGATGGCGTATTCCCCAGCATCCTTCACTCTCTGTCTTACTAAGTAAGTACCATCGGAGCGACTGTTTAGAAGGGTTTCTGCCTGGCATCTTTCCATGGGTCCAGCATACCTAGGAGAGACAAGACCCAGGGTCAGGTCGGGTAAAACTTCCCTCTGCTTTCGCAGTCTGCACTCAAAGGTAGCTACAAAAATCCTGCTTTGATTTTTTGAATGACATGCTAATTTATCCTATCTCAGATTTACATTTTATCCCTTATCAGATTTACAAATCACCCCGTATCAGATTTACAACTTACCCTGTATCAGATTTACAAATCACCCTGTATCAGATTTACAATTCACCCTGTATCAGATTTATAATTTACCCCGTATCAGATTTACAATTTACCCTGTGCTGAATTTACAGTTTACTCTGGACAAACCTGATAGGAACAATATCCAAAAATGTTCTCATTGGGAGAAAGATGCATTTATGGCGAAAATATTTAGATGAGATGGCTCTGCTTACCAGGAATATGAAGAATAGTCAATCTGAGGTGCCTGCAAGATACAAGTTTAGAAGACAATTTGGAAAAATGTTTCTAATTTTAATTGATGAACAATATCTGTACCAACAGCTGTCCTGTTTCGTGTGGAAGAGATTCCCAGCAACCACAGACAAGCCCCTATCGACATGATTATGAGTCTGGCACAATCCCACTTTCTCTGCATATACTATCATAAAAACCAGGATGGACAGAAACACTGGATTGAGGAAATGAGGTGAGTGTTGGGAATGGATGGGGTCAAGAAGATAGAGTTATCCAATATGGAAACAGACCCTTCGGTCCAACCAGTCCATACTGACTGTAATTCCAAACTAATCTAGTCCCAACTGCCTGCTGCTGGCCCGTATCCCTCCAAATCTTTCCTATTCATGGACTTATCCAAATGTATTTTAAATGTTGAAATTGTACGCATATCCATCGTTTCCTCAGGAAGTTCATTCCACACTCAAACCACCCGCTATGTGAAACAATTATCCCTCAGGTCTTTTTAAAATCTTTCTTCTCTCACATTAAAAAAATGTCCCCTCATTTTGAAATCTTTCAAAAGACCTTTACCATTCACCTTGTCTAGGCCCTCCATGATTTTATAAACTTCTATAAGGTCACCCCTCAACCTCCTACACTCCAGTGAAAGCTATCCAGCCTCTCCTTACAAACCAAACCTTCCATACCCGGCAACATCCTGGTAAATCTCTTCTGAACCCTCTCCAGTTTAATAATATCCTTCCTATAACAGAGTAACACAGTACTCCAACAGAGGTGGATGAGGTGTTAAGTGGGAAATAGTGTTAAGATGATCAAGTGAGTGTTGGGAATATATGGGTTAAGGAAATCAGATTTATCTTGTTGTCAGGCAATACAAAAGATTCAATTCCTTCCATACTGAGATTAGATTACTTACAGTGTGGAAACAGGCCCTTCGGCCCAACAAGTCCACACCGACCCGCCGAAGCGCAACCCACCCATTCCCCTACATTTACCCCCTTACCTAACACTACCTTACCTACCCCCTTACCTGGCCAATTCACCTAACCTGCACATCTTTGGATTGTGGGAGGAAACTGGAGCACCCGGAGGAAACCCACACAGACACAGGGAGAATGTGCAAACTCCACACAGACAGTCGCCTGAGGCGGGAATTGAACCTGGGTGTCTGGCGCTGTGAGGCAGCAGTGCTAACCACTGTGCCACTGTGCCGCCCACAATTTAGGCTGAGTTTTTTTTTACAGTGAACGTGATTTGGTGCACATTTGACGAACCCAACTGTAGAATCTCAGCTCTTTGGACTTGACCTCCACCGTCAGGTGCTATACACTGAGAACGAGGGCCTAGAATATAAATCAAGAGGATATTACTTACGCATACGAAGGGTTTTACTTTAGAGCAGGGGAACCAACCAATCTCATTTGTAGACGTATTCCTTCCCTGAAGGCATTAAAAGAAAAACATTAATTAAATCATCTTATTTAACTTCTGGGTTAATTCATTACTGTTTGATATATTTGATCATATTACTCCCTGTTAATCAATCTTAAACTATTTGTACAAAAGCAAAATATTGCAGGGGGATGAAATTCCAAGGAAAACTCAGGAATTTCAAAGAAAAATTCATCCCAGACTCAAAATGTTAACTCTGTTTCTCTCAGCATAAATGCTGCCAGACCTGTTGTGTTTCTCTAGCATTCTGTGTTCGCTTCATACCAGCTACCAAATTGAAATTGAGACTTTCAGACCTTTTCCCTTGTGGAGTGGGTTTATTGGCTTCCTCAGTCTTATAACTCCTGGCCCACACCCAGTGTTCTAGGTACAGCTTTTATATTTTCTTACCAACCTAATCAGAGATGTTACTGATTCAAGCAGGTGGGACTTGAACCTGAGCCAGAGGTACACACACACTACCACAAGGACCCTTTAAATAGGTTTGCATGCTATTATGAACAGCCATCTTTTTTACAGTGTGGAAACAGGCCCTTCAGCCCAACAAGTCCACACTGACCCTCCAAAGAGTAACCCCCTTTCCTCTGACTAATGCACCTGACGTTATGGGCAATTTAGGATGGCCAATCCACCTGACCTGCACACCTTTGGACTGTGGGAGGAAACCGGAGCACCCGGTGGAAACCCACACAGACACGGGGAGAATGTGCAAACTCCACACAGTCAGTCGCCCAAGGCTGGAATTGAACCCGGGTCCCTGGTGCTGTGAGGCAGCAGTGCTAACCACTGAGCCACCCCAAAGTTTTACTTTACATGATGATTATGCATGACTTCTGTCACTGACGCAGGCACGGTGGTCAGGCAATTTATGTGGCTTTTCACTGTATTTTTCATGTGAAAGTATACTTGACAATAAATTTCTCTTCAATTTTGTTGTAATGTAATTAAAATGATGAACACTAGATAGCACCAAAGAGCATAATCCCAGTACAACAGACAAAGACCTTCATAAAATCACCACTGGATGTTTATTAGCAATCTGAAATGCATTGATTTTCTACGTTAAGCCCAGATTTCCCAAAGGTGTATTGCGTTGTATTTAGCCATGGAGGGTGTTTGCATTTAGTGCTTGTTCAGATACTCCCCAGGGATGTAACCATTTGGTGATCCTTTACCTTCACCTCTGAACATTGGCTGCATTGACTACACTGAGTACTCATTTCTCATCACTTTAACTAAAAGCTACATTTGAGTTGGATAGAGGTGGTTCGTCATAGAGTCATACTGCATGAGAGAATTCTAGAACACTGGTGTTTAACTGGTAGAATTCTGGCCTTTAAGTAGAGAAAATACTGGTCTTTCATTGGGAGAAATCTGGTCTTTAACTGGGAGGAATTTGTGTCTTTAACTGGGAGAAATACTGATCTTTAATGGGGAGAACTCTGGTCTTCACTGGGAGAACTCTGTGTGTTTAACCGGAAGAACTTTAAAAGGGAGAACTCTGATGTTTAACTGAAAGAAATCTAGGATAATTTGGTCTTTAATTGGGAGAACTCTTGTCTTTAACTGGGAAATTTTGTCTTAAATTGGCAACAAATCTGGTCATTTACTGGGACGTATCTGGTATTTAACTGGGATACCTCTGGTTGTTAACTGGGAGAAATCTGGCCTTAAACTGGGGAAAATCTGGTATTTAACTGGGAGAAATCTGATCTTTAACTGGGAGAAATACGGGTCTTTAACAGGGAAAACACCGGTCTTTAATGGGAGATCTCTGGTCTTTAATTGGGAGAAATATGGTCTTTAACTGGGAGTACTCTCGTCTTTAATTGGGAAACTCTGTCTCTAACTGGGAGAAACCTGGGCCTTTAACTGGGAGAAACCTAGTCATTCATTGGGAGGTATTTGGTCTTTAACTGGGAGAAATCTGGTCTTTAACAGAGTGAGCTCTGGGTCTTGAACTGGGAGAAACTTGAGTCTTTAACTGAGAGAAATTTGTGTCTTTAACTGGGAGACATACGGATGTTGAACTGGGAGAAATCTGATCTCTCACTGGGAGAACTCTGGTCTTTAACTGGGACAATTTGGTCTTTAATTTGGAGAAATCTGGTCATTCACTGAGACAGCTCTGATCTTCAAATGATAGAAATCTAGTCTTTAACTGGGAGAACTCTGAATATTTAACTGGGAGGAACTTGTGTCTCTAACTGGGAGAAATACAGATCATTAACTGGGAGAAATCCGGTCATTCACTGAGAGAACTCTGACCTTTAAATTATAGAAATCTGATCTTTAACTGGGGGAGCTCTGGTCTTTAACTGCAAGAAATCTGTTTTTTAATCGGGAGGACATTGGTCTTGAACTGGGAGAAATCTGGTCTTTAACAGGGTGAAGTCTGGGTGTTTAACTGGGACAACTCAGGGTGTTTACCTGGGACAACTCGGGGTATTTACCTGGGACAACTCAGGGTCTTTAACCGGGACAACTCGGGGTGTTTAACCGGGACAACTCAGGATGTTTAACCGGGACAACTCAGGATGTTTAACCGGGACAACTCGGGGTATTTAACCGAGACAACTCAGGGTATTTAACCGGGACAACTCGGGGTCTTTAACTGGGACAACTCGGGGTATTTAACCGGGACAACTCAGGGTCTTTAACCGGGACAACTCGGGGTGTTTAACCGGGACAACTCGGGGTCTTTAACCGGGACAACTCAGGATGTTTAACCGGGACAACTCGGGGTATTTAACCGGGACAACTCAGGGTCTTTAACCAGGAAACTCGGGGTGTTTAACCGGGACAACTCAGGGTGTTTAACTGGGACAACTCAGGGTCTTTAACCGGGACAACTCGGGGTATTTAACCGGGACAATTCAGGGTATTTAACCGGGACAACTCAGGGTATTTAACCGGGACAACTCGGGGTGTTTAACCAGGACAACTCGGGGTGTTTAGCCAGGATAACTCAGGATGTTTAACTGGGACAACTCAGGGTCTTTAACCGGGACAACTCGGGGTATTTAATGGAGACAACTCAGGGTATTTAACCGGGACAACTCAGGGTGTTTAACTGGGACAACTCAGGGTGTTTAACGGGGACAACTCGGGGTATTTAACTGGGACAACTTGGGCTGTTTAACCGGGACAATCGGGGTATTTACCTGGGACAACTCAGGGTGTTTAACTGGGACAACTCAGGGTGTTTAACCGGGACAACTCAGGGTGTTTAACTGGGACAACTCGGGGTTTTTAACTGGGACAACTCTGGGTATTTAACTGGGACAACTCAGGGTGTTTAACCGGGACAACTCAGGGTGTTTAACTGGGACAACTTTAACTGGGATTTCAGTGAAATTGGTATCACATTTAGAATAGACATGAGATACCACAATAGGCGTCAGTATTAATTTCGGGAATATTGGCTAGGGTTTCTGTTCCTTATTGCGATGCACTTCTTGTCCAAAGTGCAATAAAATCATTGTTGTTTGATGATCTTCAGGAAAGAAGCGGCCAACTGATGCAACAGTAATGCATACGCAACGTTTGCTGTACAAAAGAAGAGTAAAAAAATCTTCGAGTAAGGGCTTATGCTCGAAACGTCGAATTCCCTATTCCTGAGATGCTGCCTGGCCTGCTGTGCTTTGACCAGCAACACATTTTCAGCTGTACAAAAGAAGGCCGTTCAGCCCATCATGGTTGTGCCAATTCTGCGTAAACCGACAGGAATTTTAAAAAGAAAATGACAACAATGTGAAAAACTACTGCAATACCGGGATGACACAACTCAGTTTGTGCAGCTCACCTCCCACCACTGCTGCTCCACTTCTGCTTTGGTGAGTTCGATGATATCCCCGAGAAGCAGCTTCAGAGCGGGTCCGAACGCAACGGGGGGAGGAGGCATTCCGAAATATTCTTGGCAGACTTCTGTTTTGGGTAAACCTGAGGGAAGGGGAGAGGAGATGAGAGCCTTCAAACCTGCCAGTTGCTTGCCAACAGCACGAGATGTCAAAGTTTACCTTCCTCTCAATCATTCTTCTCCCTCCATTACCCTTCAATGTCCTTTGATACTGATCAACTGAAACATGGCTACAGTCCAGCTCAGGATTAACAGCCCTATTTCAGAGTGCTGAATGATATCCTCACGCACAAAATGTGAAGATTTTGTGCCAATGATCTATTCAGAAGGAATATTATTTATGAATTATTGCCACACAATGATTTTTTTTAATATATTCTGCACTCCCAGGACAATTTGCAATATATCTCCCTACAAAGGAAATGTCATCTTGTTGTGGTTCTGTTCGCCGAGCTGGGAGTTTGTGTTGCAGACGTTTCGTCCCCTTTCTAGGTGACATCCTCAGTGCTTGGGAGCCTCCTGTGAAGCGCTTCTGTGATCTTTCCTCCGGCATTTATAGTGGTTTGTCTCTGCCGCTTCCGGTTGTCAGTTCCAGCTGTCCGCTGCAGTGGCCGGTATATTGGGTCCAGGTCGATGTGCTTGTTGATAGAATCTGTGGATGAGTGCCATGCCTCTAGGAATTCCCTGGCTGTTCTCTGTTTGGCTTGTCCTATAATAGTAGTGTTGTCCCAGTCGAATTCATGTTGCTTGTCATCTGCATGTGTGGCTACTAAGGATAACTGGTCATGTCGTTTCGTGGCTAGTTGGTGTTCATGGATGCGGATCGTTAGCTGTCTTCCTGTTTGTCCTGTGTAGTGTTTTGTGCAGTCCTTGCATGGGATTTTGTCTTCTTTTTCAGCAATCTCAACTTCTGAACTCCTTACTATTAACGATGGCTTGTGCCCTGATTTAACACTGCTGTGGTTATCATTCATCTGGCTTTCTTTGCCTGTTCTTTGAAAAACTCCACTCAGCTGGAGTCCAAGAGGTACAGAGATCAAGGTTCATTATTCCATTTCCTACTTTATTTATTCCTTTACAATATTTCTAAGGAGGTTGGCACATCTGAGAGAATAGGGCTTCTCTGGAGCACATCAGATAGCCCAGAGTCAGCAAGGCTGCCTTCTCTCAAGAACATACGCACACTTTGCTAGAACATTGATCGCAAGGATGGGAGATTATAACTACTGCAGGATCTCACTCTGTGATGTAACTTACTACCCCCCCATTCCCCAGGAAGCTTGACAGTTACTGAGTATTCCGTCCTGGCAACAAGAATTTCATTCAAACTCCAATTTGCTTCCCCCAACAAAGAATAACCAGGTATTTTTGCACAGAAACTCCAGTCATAGCTAACTTAGACAAACAGAAATCCAAGCTGCTTTGAGACATGGGCTGGGAAATACCAAGTAACATACACACCAGCTAATAACCATCTCCAATACAAGAGAATCTCACCATCACTCCTTGACATTCAATGGTGTTATTAGAGTCATAGAACTGTATAGCACAAAAACAGAACCTTTGACCCAACTCATCCACGCCAACCAGATATTGTAAACTAAGCTAGTTCCATTTGCCAGCACTTAGCCAGCATGCCCTATTCATATACCCATCCAAATGCCTTTTAAATGTTGCAATTGTACCAGCCTCCACCACTTCCTCTGGCAGCTCATTCCATACACGTACCACCCTCTACGTGAAAAAGTTGCCCCTTAGGTCTCTTTTATATCTTTCCCCTCTCACCCTAAACCTATGCCCTCAAGTTCTGAACTCCCCCCACCACAGGGAAAAGACTTTGTCTATTTATCCTATCCATGCCTCTCATGATTTTATAAACGTCTATAAGGTCACCCCTCAGCCTCCAATGCTCCAGGGAAAACAGCCCCAGCCTGTTCAGCCTCTCCCTGTAGCTCAGATCCTCCAACCCCGACAACATCCTTGTAAATCTTTTCTGAACCCTTTCAAGTTTCACAACATCTTTCCGATAGGAAGGAGACCAGAATTGCACGCAATATTCCAACAGTGGCCTAACCAATGTCCTGTACAACCACAACATGACCTCCCAACTCCTGTACGCAATGTTCTGACCAATAAAGGAAAGCATATCAAATGCCTTCTTCACAATCCTATCTACCTGCGACTCCACTTACAAGGAGCTATGAACCTGCACTCCAAGGTCCCTGTTCAGTAACACTCCCCAGGACCTTACCATTAAGTGTATAAGTCCTGCTCAGATTTGCTTTCCCAAAATGCAGCACCTCACATTTACCCAAATTAAACTCCGTCTGCCACTCCTCAGCCCACTGGCCCATCTGATCAAGATCCTGTCACAATCTGAGGTAACTTTCTTCGCTGTCCACTACACCTCCAATTTTGGTATCATTTGCAAACTTACTAACTATACCTCCTATGTCCACATCCAAATCATTTACATAATTGATGAAAAGCAGTGGACCCAGCACCGATCCTTGTGGCACATCACTGGTCACAGGCCTCCAATCCAAAAGCAACCCCTCCGCCACCATTCTCTGTCTCCTACTTATGAACCAATTTTGCATCTAAATGGATAGTTCTTCCTGAATTCCACATTACTATCACCAAATCCTCACCATCAATGTCATGGGAGTTACCAGTGAAACTGAACTGGATTAGCCATGTAAACACCATGGCTATAACAGCAGGTTAGAGGCTAAGAGTAACCCACCTCCTGTCCACCATCTACAAGACACAAGTCAGGAGGGTGATGGAATACTCCCCACTTGTCTGGATGGGGGCAGCTCCAACAACACTCAAGAAACTCTTGACCATCCAGGACAAAGCAGCCCGTTTGATTGGCACTACGTTCCGAAGCATCCACTCACTCCATCTCTGACGCTCAGTAGCAGCAGTACCGAAGATGAACTGGAGAAATTCACCAAGGCTCCTTAAGCTGAAACTTCCAAACCAGACACTTTTACCATCCAGAAGGACAAGGGGAGCAGATACATGGGAACACTCCCCTGCAAGTTCCCCTCCAAGCTCCTCACCATCTGACTTGAAAATATATCGCCTTTCCTTCACTGTAACTGGGTCAAAATCCTGGAACTCCCCGCCCCCCCCCCCCCCCCCCCCATAGCATTGTGGGTCAGCCCACAGTAGGTCAATGGTTCAAGATGGCAGCTCAACCCTGCCTTCTCACGGGGCAACAAGGGATGGTCAATAAATACTGACCCAGCCAGCTATGTCCACATCCCATGAAAGGATAGGAGAAAACCTGACCTCTTTCCCAGCACCATTGGCTAGTTTATCAGATCATATCTCAGCCAGATTTCTCGTAATATGCATTATGCTTTACCCACTGCTGTTCTGTTAACATACAGAGCTTGCTGAGTTTACCAACATTTCATTCCAATCACGAGATGCTCTAACGCAGTTTAATCAGGATGGATAAGGTATTTACCTGCTTTGGCTGCACGGCTTGGAGCAATTCTGTTACTTTTACTCTGCAGAGGAGAACATTTTGGCATTTAATTTATTAAGAGTCACATGAAACACAGGGTAAAAATAAAATCCCATTCATTCTAAAAGCATCCCAATAGAGTACTCACACCAGAGAGAACTCTCTATCACCCCATGGGGCTTAATTTAACATTGGCTTCAACACCCAGCTTTGAGAATATGACAGCCATGTCTTGGAGCTTCTATGCTATTAAGCTTAACCTTGCTCACTTTCGAGTAACCACTTCAGGGTTTTACACAAACACTTCTTTTTTTTTAGATTACTTACAGTGTGGAAACAGGCCCTTCGGCCCAACAAGTCCACACCACCCGCCGAAGCGCAACCCACCCATACCCCTACATTTACCCCTTTACTTAACACTACAGGCAATTTAGCATGGCCAATTCACCTGACCCGCACATCTTTGGACTGTGGGAGGAAACTGGAGCACCCTGAGGAAACCCACACAGACACGGGGAGAACGTGTAAACTCCACACAGTCTGTCGCCTGAGTCGGGAATTGAACCCAGGCGCTGTGAGGCAGCAGTGCTAACCACTGTGCCACCATGCCGACCACTTCTGGTCAGGAATATTTACTAAACTCCTTACACTGAGATAACCTATTTTAGCAATTTAAATAATCTTCTCCCTTTCTCTAGTTAGAGCCAAAAACCCTGTAAAATGGCCCTAAACTGAAAATAAACAGTTCTTTTTCCCCAAACCACAGGTGTTACCCCCAAACCCAAGAAAATCCGGAATCTTCTATCCGAAAGCCAATTGCGCCACTATTTATTCACTGATGAACTCTCCCATTATAACCAAAAAAAAACTTTTCAGGAAATCTCTCTGTCTCTCATACTGTGTTTTGAGATAAATCACCATAGCTACAGAAATATTGACAAGTTAATTACTAAACCTCATCACATGCGAAAAAAAAATGCTTATGCCATTAAATCAAATTAAACGAATCAAACTCAAATATTGGAAGGTATAAACTTCACAAAGTTTACATTAATAAGAACACAGAGAAGGTTCTCGGCTCCTTTCAAAAGTATCACACCATTTATTCCATTGTTGCTCCATCCAACCCTCATCGCACTCCATTTACTGCTGTACTACCTACCACCTACCCATTTGTTAGTGTTCTCTGTGGCATTTTCCCAGGTGACCATTCCTTGTGGTATTTGCCACCTCTCGCTGTATATGGGAGGTGGCTAAGAGTTTGCTGAGGTAGTTCCACTGACACCAATCCTTGTTTGCCCTGGTTTTGCCTTTGGCATATCCTGTGCTCAGTGATAAATGCTACACGACCATAAAGAACCTATAGAGGGGTCTTTTCTTAGCTAGTAAGAAGGTTAGCAGCAAGTACAAACATTTTTCTCAGGGGTAATGACTAGGACCTTGATGAGTTACTGGATCAGTGGTGCTGGAAGAGCACAGCAGTTCAGGCAGCATCCAAAGTGCAGCGAAATCGACGTTTCAGGCAAAAGCCCTAGACTCAATTTGCTTCCTCTGAAAGCTGCACGATCTCCACCCACAGACTGAGAGTGACATTGATAGAATGGGTGGAGCCAGAGGAACAAGAACATTAACCCCTTCAGCACCATTATTTTAACACCACCTCCCTCGAAAATGACCAGATAATCTCTTTAACCTCACCAGCCTCTTGACAGTTCTACAGTATTAAGAGTAAAATACTTAACAAAAGCAGCAAATACTGCCTTAGAAATTCACAAGTACCTTAGTCAAAGTCGATGATCCACTGTCTGTGAATAAAACAACATGAATAAGATTTAAAACCAGGAGTGTGTTTCTGACCAGTGACTATCTCACTAACGAGACAGTCTTTAATACTATGATCACTAGAACTTTATAGATGTGCACTTGCAATGCCAAGACATATAAGGCTATGGGACAAGTGCAGGAAAATGGGTTTAGAATAGTTAGGTGGGTAGTTTTGACCAGGTCAGACACATTGGGTCTTTCCCCTGCTCTAAGATTCACCAGAGCATCAGGGAGATCTCCCCTTTCATTTTACCTGTTCCAACCACAGGGTCTAAGTGCCATGCCCCATCCAAACTCTGGCACCTCAAACAATGCAGCACTCCTTGGGTACTGCACTGGAGTGTCTGTACTATAGAGTCTCTGGAGGAGGACTTCAATCCACGACAAATGATGCCGGGGGCAAGAGTGTTATTCACAGAATCAAACTGAATGAAAGTTGCAAATCTGACAATACCAGGACACTGAAAAGAACAAATGTTGGAGATCTCAGCAGGTCAGGCATCATCCATGGAGAGAGAGAGCAAGGTAAAGTTTCCCGTCTGGATTGAATCTTCATCAGTAAGGTTGGCTTGCTCTCTCTCCATGGATACTGCCTGACCCATTGTGATCTCCAGCCATTGTTGTTTTCAGTACAGACTCCAGCATCTGCAGTAATTCGCTCCTATAATATCAGGACGCTGCTTGTTATCTGCAGCATCCCATTGTCACAAGCCTCCTGACCAGGTTAGGGTGGTTAGATTGGTTCGACCTTCAGACGCACCGGGCGACTGAGTTGGTGTAAGAGGACAATGCCAGCAAAGCAAAGAACTGTGGATGCTGGGAAATCTTAAACCAAAAGAGACATTGCTGGCGAGACTCATCACAAAGGGTCACTGGACTCGAAGTGTTAACTCTGTTTTCTCCCCAAGGATGCTGTCAGACCAACCGAGTCTCACCTTGCCTTCCACACGGAGCGACCCTCCCTAAACATTCCTTGTGAGCTGCGGACTTGCACTTGCTGCAGCGATAACCCTGGAAGAAGGTGCCCCTGTTGGGTGACAGAACAGCGAGAGGGGCATTGATTTCAGACCTGTTAAACTTGCAGAGAGAAGTTTTAGACCGTAAAAGGCTCCATATGACAAAAAAGTGTAGGAAAGAGGTTATACTCACCAGGAAAGTTTGGGGCTCCCTTGTCAAGGAAGGGGGCCCGGTTGAGGTCTTTAGAAAGATTTTTTTACGATAGAAATTTCACTTGCAGGTGAGATTGGGACTATAAATACCAGACAGCCACTAATAAATCCAATTAGGAATTCAGGAGAGGTATATTTACCTGTTCTGCGGTCTACTGTCATTGAAGGTGAAGATGTGTTTCGGGTCAGGTAAATTCTCCATAGGTCTCATTACAGAGAGACAAGTGATGGGGGTTTAACCTGAGAGTCACCAGGCCTCAGGCAAGGGGAGAGTTTGAGAAGGAGAGTCCCCCATGGTAACCTCAACTGGTGCAGGAATTGAAACTGCTCTGTTGGCGTCACTGTACAGCCAACCAGCCAACTGAGCTAACTGACTTCTACACTTAGGGTGCCTCATAAACGGATGATGAGAGGAAAGGAATTAGAAGGCTATGTTGGTAGAGCGAGATGCAGAGGGTTCAGGAGGGGGGAGTGAACACCAGCACTGGCCAAACATGGGTAAGAATTGTACTGGCCACGCCAACATGGCATCAGCCCTTCCTGTTAGGGTAGAGCTCAGTCTTGCCATTACGTTGCCATGGGAGTTACCACCTTTCTGGCCTCGTCACAGTGTCTACTGTGCCCCCCCCCTGCAGTCCCAACCCCCACCCTTCCCCCCACTTCCCACATGACTCGCTGCACCCTTTCACCAGCGGCAAGTCGGCCATAACCCGCTGCCCGGTGGATCTCGCCATCCCCTGACATTCTCAGTGAGGCTGGTACTTGATGGGAATCGGGGCGGGTGGGAACAAACATAGATAAGCCATACACAACTTTGTAATGCTCAGAGTTACTGCAGGTGGCGATAGTGAGCAGTACAGCTCACCATTCTCAGTTACTGCAGGTGGCGATAGTGAGCAGTACAGCTCACCATTCTCAGTTACTGCAGGTGGCGATAGTGAGCAGTACAGCTCACCATTCTCAGAGTTACTGCAGGTGGCGATAGTGAGCAGTACAGCTCACCATTCTCAGTTACTGCAGGTGGCGATAGTGAGCAGTACAGCTCACCATTCTCAGTTACTGCAGGTGGCAATAGTGAGCAGTACAGCTCACCAATCTCAGAGTTACTGCAGGTGGCGATAGTGAGCAGTACAGCTCACCATTCTCAGAGTTACTGCAGGTGGCGATAGTGAGCAGTACAGTTCACCATTCTCAGAGTTACTGCAGGTGGCGATAGTGAGCTGTACAGCTCACCATTCTCAGAGTTACTGCAGGTGGCAATAGTGAGCAGTACAGCTCACCAATCTCAGAGTTACTGCAGGTGGCGATAGTGAGCAGTACAGCTCACCATTCTCAGAGTTACTGCAGGTGGCGATAGTGAGCAGTACAGCTCACCATTCTCAGAGTTACTGCAGGTGGCAATAGTGAGCAGTACAGTTCACCATTCTCAGAGTTACTGCAGGTGGCGATAGTGAGCAGTACAGCTCACCATTCTCAGAGTTACTGCAGGTGGCGATAGTGAGCAGTACAGTTCACCATTCTCAGAGTTACTGCAGGTGGCGATAGTGAGCAGTACAGCTCACCATTCTCAGAGTTACTGCAGGTGGCGATAGTGAGCAGTACAGCTCACCATTCTCAGAGTTACTGCAGGTGGCGATAGTGAGCAGTACAGCTCACCATTCCCAGAGTTACTGCAGGTGGCGATAGTGAGCAGTACAGCTCACCATTCTCAGAGTTACTGCAGGTGGCGATAGTGAGCAGTACAGCTCACCATTCTCAGTTACTGTAGGTGGCGATAGTGAGCAGTACAGCTCACCATTCCCAGAGTTACTGCAGGTGGCGATAGTGAGCAGTACAGCTCACCATTCTCAGAGTTACTGCAGGTGGCGATAGTGAGCAGTACAGCTCACCATTCTCAGTTACTGCAGGTGGCAATAGTGAGCAGTACGGCTCCCAATTCTCAGAGTTACTGCAGGTGGCGATAGTGAGCAGTACAGCTCACCATTCTCAGTTACTGCAGGTGGCGATAGTGAGCAGTACAGCTCACCATTCTCAGAGTTACTGCAGGTGGCGATAGTGAGCAGTACAGCTCACCATTCTCAGTTACTGCAGGTGGCGATAGTGAGCAGTACAGCTCACCATTCTCAGAGTTACTGCAGGTGGCGATAGTGAGCAGTACAGCTCACCATTCTCAGTTACTGTAGGTGGCGATAGTGAGCAGTACAGCTCACCATTCCCAGAGTTACTGCAGGTGGCAATAGTGAGCAGTACAGCTCACCAATCTCAGAGTTACTGCAGGTGGTGATAGTGAGCAGTACAGCTCACCATCCTCAGAGTTACTGCAGGTGGCGATAGTGAGCAGTACAGCTCACCATTCTCAGAGTTACTGCAGGTGGCGATAGTGAGCAGTACAGCTCACCATTCTCAGAGTTACTGCAGGTGGCGATAGTGAGCAGTACAGCTCACCAATCTCAGAGTTACTGCAGGTGGCGATAGTGAGCAGTACAGCTCACCATTCTCAGAGTTACTGCAGGTGGCGATAGTGAGCAGTACAGCTCACCATTCTCAGAGTTACTGCAGGTGGCGGTAGTGAGCAGTACAGTTCACCATTCTCAGAGTTACTGCAGGTGGCGATAGTGAGCAGTACAGCTCACCATTCTCAGAGTTACTGCAGGTGGCGATAGTGAGCAGTACAGCTCACCATTCTCAGTTACTGCAGGTGGCGATAGTGAGCAGTACAGCTCACCATTCTCAGAGTTACTGCAGGTGGCGATAGTGAGCAGTACAGCTCACCATTCTCAGTTACTGTAGGTGGCGATAGTGAGCAGTACAGCTCACCATTCCCAGAGTTACTGCAGGTGGCAATAGTGAGCAGTACAGCTCACCAATCTCAGAGTTACTGTAGGTGGCGATAGTGAGCAGTACAGCTCACCATTCTCAGAGTTACTGCAGGTGGCGATAGTGAGCAGTACAGCTCACCATTCTCAGAGTTACTGCAGGTGGCGATAGTGAGCAGTACAGCTCACCATTCTCAGAGTTACTGCAGGTGGCGATAGTGAGCAGTACAGCTCACCAATCTCAGAGTTACTGCAGGTGGCGATAGTGAGCAGTACAGCTCACCATTCTCAGAGTTACTGCGGGTGGCGATAGTGAGCAGTACAGCTCACCATTCTCAGAGTTACTGCGGGTGGCGATAGTGAGCAGTACAGCTCACCATTCTCAGAGTTACTGCAGGTGGCGATAGTGAGCAGTACAGTTCACCATTCTCAGAGTTACTGCAGGTGGCGATAGTGAGCAGTACAGTTCACCATTCTCCTGTTGTGTCACCTGCAGGAATCAGGTTCATCACAACCTCAGCAATTCCCAACCTCCAATTTTCTCCATTACATTTACATTCTAGTGATACCGTAACAAGTCATAGTTGTTGATCATGTTGCCTGGTATGGAAGGTGTTAGCTATGAAGAGAGGTTGTGGAGGTTAGGATGGCTTTCATTAGAAAAAAGGAAATTGAGGGGAGATCTGATTGAGGTCTCCAAAATCAGGAAGGGTATAGACAGGATTGATAAGCGATAAGCTTCTGCCTAGGATGAGGGATTCAATAACAAGAGATCACGTGTTTAAGGTGAAAAGTTTAAGGGGGATACATGCAGAAAGTACTTTACACAGAGGGTGGTGGGTGTCTGGAACACGTTGCCAGCAGAGGTGGTAGAGGCAGGCATAGTAGATTCATTTAAGGTACGTCTGGACAAATGCACGAGTAGGTGGGGAGCACAGGGATACGGATCCTTAGGAATTGGGCGGAGGGTGGGTAGGCCATCCTGTGTACCTGAAGGTTGGTATGCTATCCCGAAGGCCGGAGGGTGGCTTGGCTGTTCTGAGCGCTGTCATCCTGAGAAGGGGTAACTGGGACGGTCTGTCCTAGACGTGGTCGGAAGATGTCGGAGCAGCCGAGAGCCAGAAGGCGCCTAGGGGCAGGCTGAGATCCGGAAGGCTTGTGCGCTACCCTACATGCTGTCGTCCCAGGGAAGGGGACGGGCTGTCCTAGAGGTGGCCGGAAGGTGTGCCAGGATAGCCCACTGGCCGGACGGTGCATTGGGGTGGGTGAGAGCCCAATGGTACATAGGGGCAGACTGAGAGCCAGAAGGTGGGTAGCCGTCCTCAGTACTGTCACCCCGGGCAGGTACCGGGGCGGGCTGTCCTAGAGGTGGTCGAAAGGTGTGTCAGGGCGGACCGAGAACTGGAAGGGGCATGGGGTGGACCGAGAGCCGGAAGATGCATAGGGGCGGGCTGCCTTAGAATGACCGGAAGGTGGGAGGGACAGGAGCTTGCTGGGTCTGTATTGTCTGCACTTTTGTATGTAACAGGATTGTCTCATGTACAAATGTCATTGTCACTGTCTTTTCATATGTGGAACTGTCCTCATCTCCCTGTAAACTGGTGAACGGTAGGGTTTGGGGCCTGGCTTTGCTGCTCCTCTCCCTTGTAAAATTGCTGTTGTATACAGCTGTAAATGTTGACTGTTTTTCTGTAACCTCTTTTGTAATTGTTTAATAAAATTTTTTAAAAATTAACTGGAGGGTCAGATGATCTGTTCACTCTGAGAGCTGGCTCTGAGGGAGCTGGGTCAGGGTCAAGACCTTTCCACATATAAAGGTTGACGGGATACCTTCCTCTGCGGAGTTATTTCCTAAACCATAATATTTCTCCCTTGTGATTGTGGTGTAAACGTTTGCACAGCGAACTTTTAAATTTCTGAGTATTTAGAGAATCGCTAGAGCTCTATGACACAAAGCTGAAAATGTGTTGCTGGAAAAGCGCAGCAGGTCAGGCAGCATCCAAGGAACAGGAGATTCGACGTTTCGGGCATGAGCCCTTCTTCAGGAAGATTCCCGAAACGTCGAGTCTCCTGTTCCTTGGATGCTGCCTGACCTGCTGCGCTTTTCCAGCAACACATTTTCAGCTCTGATCTCCAGCATCTGCAGACCTCACTTCCTCCTCTTATGACACAAAGGTGTCTTTTAAATGGATTGCCATTGGTCTGTAGGTTTTGTATTTGCAAATGAGCTGATCAGATTCGCACTGCAAATCCCAGCAAGGATCACCTGAAAGAGAGGAGTGAAAACACTGCACCCACGAGGAAGGTGAGGAGATGGTTTCGGATCAGGACAGCCCTGGGCGACTGTGTGTTGCTGCTGCCTGTGGTGGCACGGTGACTCAGTGGTTAGCACTGCTGCCTCACGACAACAAGGACGCGGGTTCGATTCCTGCCTCGGGCAGACTGGCTGTGTGGAGTTTGCACATTCTCCCCGTGTCTGTGTGGGTTTGTTCCGGTTTCCTCCCACAATCACAAAGATGTGCAGGTCAGGTGAATTGGTCATGTTAAATTGCCCATAGTGTTAGGTGCATTAATCAGGGGTAAATATAGGGTAGGGGAATGGGTCTGGGTGAGTTACTCTTCAGAGGATCAGTATGGACTTGTTGGGCTGAAGGGTCTGTTTCCACACGGTAGGGAATCGAATCTAAAAATCCTTTGTCCTCAGGATCCATACCTGAGTAACATCTGACACGCCTTGCATGTCGCTGATTCTTCAAACGAGTGCATCCGAAAATCATGGTTGTTTGAGCTCCCATTCTCCGGGAAGATGTTCGATCTAAGAAACAATTTACAGTTAGAAACATAGAAATCAGGAGGAGGCCAGTCTTCCCTTAGAACCTGCTCTGACGTTCAACATGATCACGTCAAATCCTCTATTTGAGCTCTTAATTTCCGCTTCTGCCTGACATCCCTAATGCCTGCAAACTCTAAAAGAACACTCCATTTCCTGAGTACATTGAGTGGTTGGCCTCCATAGCTTTCTGTGGTAGGGAACTCCCACAGGCTCATTATCCTCTGAGTGAAGAAATCGTTCCTCATCTCAATCTTCAATGGTCCACCCCATATCCTGGAACAAGATTCTCCAACGAGGGAAAGGATTCTCCCTGCATCCCGTCTGTCCAGCCCTGCTAGAATTTTACACATTCCAATCGTCGAAGGTTAGGAGAGAAGGTGACAAATGTATTGGAGCCCTTCCAATGTTAGTCTACAATGACAACACGCTGAGCTTACACGTTTATCTTTAATGCTGGAAAATGTCTCAAGATGTTTCACAGATGTGTTATAAGGCAATGTCCAAGACGTGCAGGGTGAAATAGGGACCGACGTTCAACAGCTCGGTCAAATCGCGTGCCACACATCCCGGTTACATACATCAGACCAATCACACTTCAGCCCTGAAACACCAGATCCCCACGGAGTGGATTCCTTCCAGCCCCAGGCTTCCCGAAGTGCGAGGTCGTGAGCTGGAATTTTGGGAATGCAAGGGGGGCAATAGGCAGTGTGACCGAGTGTGATGAAGGTGTGTTCTGTACCTTTAAGAGAGACAGGAAGCTAGCGAGGACTGACTGAAAGCACAGAGTGTGCTGAACAATTTAAAAATGTAACATTTTGTTGAAACAACTAGCTGGAGTGTGCTGCCATGGAGCAACAACAAATTCAAATTTGGGCAGTCAGTTAAAATTATGCCCCAGATACTAAAATCCAATTGAATTTGAATTTTACTGTTTAGGATGACATCAAAGCAATGGAATGATCTGTTGCTTTGGGATGTAAAACCAGACATTTTGAACAGTTTTGGGGGAGGGCTGGGGGGGTGGTAGAACTGCAGTACAGGCTGCTCACTGAACAACTTTCTGAAAGGCATCTGCCCATAAGAAAGGGAGTACAGCTGAAGACTAAAACAGAGACAACCCAGGAAAATACAGAGGAAAATTGACAAAGCAGGCTGTTTTGAAAACCCGACTGTTTTTTCTGTAAATCTTAATCAGGGTTTTTTTTTAACTGAACCAGTATCGAAGAGTGGGTGGTAAAAGATAGGTTTAAGAGAGAGGAGTTGTAAATAGCTGCTGTTTCAATGTTCTCTGTTGGACTTAAAAGAATTAATTTGTTAATTTTTACTTTAAATAGTGACCTATGGGATGGTTCTTTGCCTCTTGAAATGCAACAGATTACGGCGCGAGGTGAGCTTCTCTGTGCGTCGGGTTTAAATTAGCAGAGGGGTTTACCCCTTGCCGTAACACCGAGTGAGAACAGCCGAGCGGAGACTTTCTAGCAGACTGACACACATCCTTTCCCTGTCACTCGCAGGTATCTCCACCCCGCCTCTAACCCCTCTCAGATCTCATTCAGGGCGGGCGACTCTCCTCGATCCTCGAACTGGGGTCATGAGTCGGGCGGAGGGGATGGTGGTGATAATTTGGGCACCCTGTCCCAGGTGGCCAGTGGGCTGATAAGAGTGCTGTGCAGTACCTTGCTATAATGAAGCAGTGAATGTGGCAGCTCGCTCTATATATTCACATCATAATGAGATCCTAACTCTTTACGGATGATCTAAGTTAGAAATGATGGGTCTGAAGGAGCATCCTGTGACATGGAGAGGTTTGAGGAAGGAAATTATAGAGTTTCAGACCCAGGCAACTATAGACATAATTATCAACAGTGAAGCAATTTAAATCTATGTTTTAAATTCTTCCCTCAATCACTTTGTTTCTGTCTCCTTCTTTCAGACAATCTACTAGGGCATGGTCAGGTTAAATTGCCCGTAGTGGTAGTTGTGTTAGTCAGGGGTAAATATAGGGCAGGACAATGGGTCTGGGTGGGTTACTCTTCGGAGGGTCGGTATGGACTTGTTGGGCCGAAGGGTCTGTTTCCATACTGTAGGGAATCGAATCTAATCTAACCTAACAAAATTCAAAGACACGTCCACAGCTTGCTTTTGAGCACCAACGTCCTGCGTAACATTAAGGAATGGGAGTAGGCTGTTCAGCCCTTCAAACCTGTCCCACCACATGACAGGCAAAAATAAGGACTGCAGATGCTGGAAATCAGAGTCTAGGTTAGAGTGGCGCTGGAAAAGCGCAGCAGGTCAGGCAGCACTTTCCTGCTCCTCGGATGCCGCCCCACCACATGATATCTTAACCTTGCTCACCACGCTAATACTCCACACCCTACAACGTCCATCTCCGAAAATCAATCACATTGTTCTCCAACAACTACGTTTCTGACAGAGGCCTTATGTTGACTCTCCTGCTCCTCAGATGTTGCCTGGCCGGCTGTGCTTTTCCAGCACCGTACTTT
The DNA here is from genome assembly GCF_020745735.1 of Hemiscyllium ocellatum. Lineage (NCBI taxonomy): Eukaryota > Metazoa > Chordata > Chondrichthyes > Orectolobiformes > Hemiscylliidae > Hemiscyllium > Hemiscyllium ocellatum. The sequence goes on along the minus strand of NC_083445.1, from coordinate 5,131,556 downwards.
TTGACTCCAGCAACCACAGTCTACTGTGGCAGAGTTCCAAATTTCTACCGGCCCTTTGTGTAAAAGTTTAAACAGTGATTTGTAATCCCTTCACTTTGTTCCCTTGATTCCCCTGGAGAGAAAACAGCTTTAAGTATCGACCTGTTGTTAAGTGCACCCTGCAACCCTTTACATCTTCAGGGCGGCACGGTGGCACAGTGGTTAGCACTGCTGCCTCACAGCGCCTGAAGACCCGGGTTCAATTCCCGACTCAGGCGACTGACTGTGTGGAGTGTGCACATTCTCCCCGTGTCTGCGTGGGTTTCCTCCGGGTGCTCCGGTTTCCTCCCACAGTCCAAAGATGTGCGGGTAGGTGAATTGGCCATGCTAAATTGCCCGTAGTGTTAGGTAAGGGGTAATGTAGGGGTATGGGTGGGTTTCGCTTCGGCGGGTCGGTGTGGACTTGTTGGGCCGAAGGGCCTGTTTCCACACTGTAAGTCTAATCTAATCTAATCTATATAAGTCACACAATGTCCGATAAAGGAAGTGGAACTCCAGGTCAAAGGTAACTTCCTTTCTGGTTTTGGCCCCATTTTGTTACATGGCTGTCAGCAATCACTCCAATGTACAACATTAGGGGTGGCATGGTGGCTCAGCAGTTAGCACTGCTGCCTCACAGCGCCAGGGCCGCTGGTTCAATTCCAGCCTCGGGCGACTGGAATTTGCACATTCTCCCTGTGTCTGCGTGGGTTTCCTCCCACAGTCCAAAAATGTGCAGGTTAGGGTGAATTAGTGTTAGGTACATTAGACAGAGGGTAAATGGGTCTAGGTCGGTGTGGACTGGTTGGGCCAAAGGGCCTGTTTCCACACTGTAGGGGAATCTAACCTAATAATTACAGCCCCGAGCTAATCAATCTTCCTGATGGTACACTTACAAAGCCATCTCGAACTGCTCCAGCCATTTTTTTTTCAGCTCCCTGGTCTTGAAGAAGAACTCATAGCCGTGTTGCCCATGAGCCTCAATGAGTAGGAACATATGGCTCCACTATAAAGATACAGAGAATGCAGTCAGATATCAGTGAGACTCAGAGTTATAGAGCAAACCTTCACATCAAATTAATTAATCACATCACCAGTAATTGCTTCCAATTGCATTGAGTGTGGAGGGAGATGTATTCACTAGTGTTAATGCTTCCTAACACTAGCCACACTCTCTGTCCAGAGAGTAGTCAGGTTATTAGATCTTAAGAATCCATAAGGTGTAGGGGCAGACATGGGCCATTCGGCCCATCAAAGCTGCTCCACCTTTCAATGAGCTCATGGCTGATCTGATAATCATCAACTCTGCTTTCCTGCCTTTTCTGCATGACATTTACTTAGCCCCTTACTAATCCCTCAACATGGAATATACTCATGACCCAGCCTCTGTAGTAAAGAATTCGATAGATTCTCTACCATCTGAGGGAAGATATTCCTCGTCATCTCTGTCTTAAATGGACAACCCCTTAGTCTGAGATTTTGCCCTCTAATCCAATGGTCTCTCTCCACTTCTCAGCACCTACCCGTGAATCTCAAATGTTTCAAGAGGGTCGCCTCCCATTTTTATAAACTCCAAGTAATACAGATCCAATCTACTCAACCTCTCCTTATAAGACACGTCCATCCGTACCCAGGATCAACATAGTGAACCCCTCCCAGTCTGCCTCCAACGCACGTATACTTTTCCTTTGATAAAGGACCAGAACTGTTCATGGTATCTCAGGTTTGGACTGACTAATGCCTTGTGTCATTTCGGCAAGACTTCCCATTGTTACACTCCATTCCCTTTAACCAGCTCTTGTCCACTTATGGTTTGGTGACATTTGTTAAGGAAGGAATGTTGGCCAAGTTTAACCCATAATGCCTTGTGTTTCTTCATTAGCGGACTGCAACAGGAGTCAACTAATGATAAACAGGGAGAGGAGGTAGTCTTTTGAAGTCTGCCACATCATTCAATGAGATCAGATTTGATATTCACCCTCACTTCCACTTCCTGATATCGCCTGAAGTAGTTAAAAATCTTATCGATCTCGATCTTCAATACATTCAATGACTGCACACCCACGGACTCTGAGGAAATTTCTGCGGAAATTTCTACACATTTCAGTCCGAAATGGTTCAACCTGAACTCTAGGTAGTCCACCTGGGGGAAAGCACCTCTTTTGAAAGTTTCAACTGAAGGCTGGCAGCTCCAGCAATGACCAGCTTTTTCACTAAACCTCCCACGTTTTACCTTAAAATTGCTGACCCCCCCCCCCCGACTCATGGGAAATGATTCTCCTTGTCTGTGACTCTCAGAACGTTGTACTCCTCAGGCAGGTCTCCCCTCAGCTTGGGACAAACTAACCCCAGCCCATCTCGTCTTTCTCTCTAACTGAATCGCTCCAGCCCAGGGAACATGTCTGCACCTTCCCTAGTGTGATCACAGCCTTGCTACAGAGCGGTGACCCAGGACAGCACATGCTGGGGCCTGACTAACGTTAAACACACCTTCTCAAGGGCAACTAGGGACGGGTAATAACTCCGGGCCAGCCAGTGTTGCCCACATCCCACCAAAAAAAATGAATTAATAAAAGACAGCTCCATCAGAACCTCCCTACTTCTCCCTCACATCCTCCTTCTTGTATCTAAGCCCAGACCATGAGCAGGTGGAACATGTCTGGTTAGCACTGCTGCCTCACAGCGCTTGAGACCCGGGTTCAATTCCCGACTCAGGCGACTGACTGTGTGGAGTTTGCACGTTCTCCCCGTGTCTGCGTGGGTTTCCTCCGGGTGCTCCGGTTTCCCTCCACAGTCCAAAGATGTGCGAGTCAGGTGAATTGGCCATGCTAAATTGCCCGTAGTGTTAGGTAAGGGGTAAATGTAGGGGTATGGGTGGGTTGCGCTTCGGCGGGTTGGTGTGGACTTGTTGGGCCGAAGGGCCTGTTTCCACACTGTAAGTAATCTAATGTCTACAGCTATAGCACTGCCTCACCCTTTGCCCAGTGTACACCTACCAGTTTACCAGCTAGTGGGACAATCAATGCTAACTTAGAGATGATTTATCACTGAGGAGACCCACCATGGCCAATATATCTCTCCAGCCAATAAAGAGCAGAGGGTGCCTGAGAACTTTCACCATACCTTTTTCGTTTCCCTGCTCCCTATGGGATCATCTCGTATCTGATAATACTGTAGGTCAATAACTTCCTTCATTTCATAATTCTCTCCTTTTCGTTTGCAGATAATAACAGCTTTATCAAATAGGAATACGTATCTGTGCACAAAACAATAGGGCATCATTAGTCACTGCATGACATACACTGTTATTGTCATCAATATACAACTACGAGAAAGTGAGGACTGCAGATGCTGGGGATCAGAGCTTAAAGATGTGTTGCTGGAAAAGCGCAGCAGGTCAGGCAGCATCCAAGGAGCAGGAGAATCGACGTTTCGGGCATAAGCCCTTCTTTAGGAATGAGGAGGGTGTGCCAAGCAGGCTAAGATAAAAGGTAGGGAGGAGGGACTTGGGGGAGGGGTGTTGGGGAATGAGATAGGTGGAAGGAGGTCAAGGTGAGGGTGATAGGCCGGTGGGGGCGGAGAGGTCAGGAAGAAGATTGCTGGTTAGGAAGGCGGTGCTGAGTTCGAGGGTTGGGACTGAGACAAAGTGGGGGGAGGGGAAATGAGGAAACTGGAGAAATCTGAGTTCATCCCTTGTGGTTGGAGGGTTCCCAGGCGGAAGATGAGTCGTGTTGCCATGGTCTGGCGATGGAGGAGGCCAAGGACCTGCATGTCCTTGCGGAGTGGGAGGGGGAGTTAAAGTGTTCAGCCACGGGGCGGTTGGGTTGGTTGGTTCGGGCGTCCCTGAGGTGTTCTCTGAAACGTTCCACAAGTAGGCGGCCTGTCTCTCCAATATAGAGGAGGCCACGTCGGGTGCAGCGGATGCAGTAAATGATGTGTGTGGAGGTTCAGGTGAATTTCTGATGGATATTGAAGGATCTCTTGGGGCCTTGGAGGGAGGTGAGGGGGGAGGTGTGGGCGCAGGTTTTGCATTTCTTGCGGTTGCAGGGGAAGGTGCTGGGAGTGGAGGTTGAGTTGGTGGGGGGTATGGATCTGACAAGGGAGTCACGGAGGGAGTGGTCTTTCCGGAATGATGATAGGGGTGGGGAGGGAAATATATCCTTGGTGGTGGGGTCCGTTTGGAAGTGGCGGAAATGACGATGGATGATCCAATGTATCTGGAGGTTGGTGGGGTGGTAGGTGAGGACTAGTGGGGTTCTGTCCTGGTGGCGATTGGAGGGGCGGGGTTCAAGGGCGGAGGAGCGGGAAGTGGAGGAGATGCGGTGGAGGGCATATTCTGGGGATCTGGACCAAGGTGGGCAGTGAAATTGGAATTCAATAATAAGATTTGATAAAAATCTGGGATTAAGAGCCTAATGGTGACGTATGGAGTCAGCTATTACGAGGGGGCATAGCTTTAAATTAAGGGGTGGTAGGTATAGGACAGATTTTAGGGGTAGATTCTTTACTCAGCGAGTCATGAGTTCATGGAATGCCCTGCCAGTAACAGTGGTGGACTCTCACTCTTTATGGGCATTTAAACGGGCATTGGATAGGCATATGGAGGATAGTGGGCTAGTGTAGGTTAGGTGGGCTTGGATCGCTGCAACATCGAGGGCCGAAGGGCCTGTACTGCGTTGTTTTTCTATGTTCTATGTTCTATGACTGGATTGTTGGAGAGACCTCCCTAATTCACTAACATCCTTCAGGGAAGGAAACTGCCATCCTTATCTGGTCGGGCCTATATGTGATTCTAGACCCACAGCAATGTGGTTGATTCTTAACTAGGATGGGCAATAAATGCTGACCTCACCAGCGATGTCTGCATTCTATGAATAAAAAAATACATTTCATTGGCATGTTGCAACGCAGGGATAGTCACGGTAATTTTTTTCCCCAAAATTCTCTAGTGCATTGTATAGTCTTCAAAGAAGAATAGCACTCACCTATCTTGCTTGGAGCGTTTATCCACAGTCATTAAACGTAACTCTCCATCTGTTTTGGGTCGGCCGTAGCCAGCTAACGATTGGTTCTAGGATGTGACAGAGCGGTTCATATAAAACGTGAGAATACCTCGTTTCAATGTAATTTCCTCAAATGAAGAGATTGCTCTGACTGATTGCTCTATTGTCTTGACAGAGGTCAATGATCACAATCACAGTCGTGGGCTGTTGTGGTCGATAAGGTTTGATGAACCTAGATGAAGTGGAAACTGTCCAGTTCTCAGCGAACAGCTGACTAGCTCAGCTGTGTGATCGCAGACTTATACAACAGAATTGAAAATGGTCATTGAATACGCTGTCTGATTGACTCAGTATCACAGCATGCACTGGGTTCAGACACCCAACCCCTTTCTGGAGCCAACACCCCAGATCGTTCTGAGAAACGGTACTGAATCATCTGGCAGAAAAGAAGGGCCATTTGGCCCACTGTGATTGTGCAAGCTCTTTGGCAGAGCTGTCCCATGTTAACAATAGAACGTCACAGTCATAGAGATGGACAGCATGGAAACAGACCCTTCGGTCCAACACGTCCTTGCTGACCAGATATCCTAGATTAATTTAGTCCCATTTGCCAGCACTTGGCCCATATCCCTCTCAACCCTTCCTGTTCATATACTCATCCAGATGTCTTTTAAATGTTGTAATTGTACCAGCCTCCACCACTTTCTCTGGCAACTCATTCCATACACATACCACCCTCTGTGTGAAGAAGTTGCCTCTTAGATCGTTTTAAATTTTTCCCCTCTCACCCTAAACCTGTGCCCTCTAGTTTGGGATTTTCCATCCCAGGGACCTTGTCTATTCACCCTATCCATGCCCCTCAGGATTTTATAAACCTCTATACGGTCACCCCTCAGCCTCCGACGCTCCAGGGAAAAACAGCCCCAGCCTGTTCAGCCTCTCCCTGTAGCTCAAACCCTCCAGCCCTAGCAACATCCTTGTAAATCTTTTCTCAATCCTTTCAAGATTAAGAACATCTTGCCTATAGCAGGGAGGCCAGAATTGAATGCAGTATTCCAGAAGTGGCCTCACCAATGTCCTGTGCAGCCGCAACATGACCTCCCAGCTCCTATACTCAATGCACTGACCAATAAAGGTAAGTGTACCAAACACAGATCGACTTTGAGATATCTGACCATTGCCAGTAATTGTCCTAAATTCAAACAACAAGCATCATATGTAACTGCTCTGGCACAAGTCTTTAGACATGTGAGATTGTCAAATCTCTCTCTCACTCTGTATTAAACTTTGTACAACAACCTGATAAAAATTATTAGTCATTTTTTTAAAGCTTTTACCAGCTTCAGACTCACCAGATTTTCTATCGATAACTGGAAGCTTGTGATTTGTTTGAGAGTCTCACTGTCACGTTTCACTTCGTTTACACATTGGGCCAAATCCTAAAAGTAAGGAAATGAACACAGAGAAATGCAAGGGTGGTCCTCAACGTAAATCTTCGCATATTGGAGAGAAAGCTGAAAGGCAATTTCCACTCACCCTCATCGAATCCAGAGCTGTTCGGAGGTTCCCCTGTTCTGTTTTGTCGGTGGTGTGTTTCACTAACTCCTGTTGTGACACATCAGAAGGTTCTCGTTAACACAGGAACGTCAGTATGATTCACCAACCCCAGCCCAGCTTGGACATAGATTGGATGCTCCTTCATCAAACCCCCGGGACTGCTTCCCTGTCAACACTCAGGAGTGCCTTCACCACATGGACTGCAGCAGCTCAAGGAGGTAGCTCACCTCTGCCATTGCCAGGGTAACTAGCACTGAGTAATAAATTCTGGAGATGCCCACTTCCTGATAATTATGCCTTTTTAAAAAAAAATCATTCTTCCCTCCCTGAAACTTGGGGCATCTTGGGATGTTTGATGTAGGATAGACAGCGTAGACATGATCATTCTCTTAATCCAACCTCTCCTGTCAGGTGGAAGATACAGAATATTGAACACACACACACACACACACACACACACACACACACACACACGTTCAGGAACAACTTCTTCCCAGCCATTATTAGACTGATGAATGGACCTCTCTAACTTCCAATAATGTTGATCTTGCTTCTGTACATCTCTTGTGCAGCATAACCCTGTATGCCTAGTTCTGACTAAGCACCCGATGATTTGTATGCCCTTGTTTGCCTTGATCTACCTGTAGTGCTCGCAAAACAAGACTTTTCACTGTACTTTCATACATGTGGCAACAATAACTCAAATCAAATCAACTCAAATCTATGAATGCAGAAATGGTGCAAGCTCATTCTACAAGAAACACAATTAGCCTCTTACAATGCCCATGCATACAGTGCCCATGCATACAGTGCCCATGCATACAGGAACAGGAACAGGAACAGGAAATCTCCTTTCCTTTACTCCCTTTTGAGGTTGGAGATGCTAAACATGATTACTCCAATCCTCCAAGCACATTGGCTGAGATCCAGCTCGCTGTCACTGTGACCTTCCTAACACATGTTAACCTTGGCAGAAGAGAAATTAAAATTGTTCATCTCGCCACAATCTTGCACGAACAATTTTATCTCCTTGAGGTCCACCGAAGACCGAAGGTTGTTGTATAAGGAACAAAATTCGACCATTTAGCCCCTTGAGTTTGTTCCCCCATTTAATACGATGATAGTTGATCTGGTTATAACTTCAAATGGACTTTCCTACATTCCCCTTTTCTGCTTGAGTCCATCCACCTCTACCTTAAAAATATTTAAAAATGCTTCCACCATCTAGAGAGTTCCAAAGACTCAGAAACCTCTAAGAGGAAACAGTTTGCCTAATCCCTGTTTGACCTCTCATTTTGAAACGGTTCCTGTTCTAAATTCTCCCAGAAGGGGAAACACTGGCTTGATGTCCACCCCGTTAAGACCACTGGGGCGAAGGTTTGAGAGAGACTGCGATCTAGCCAGTCTGATAAACCTCTGCGCTACTGGCTGTGATGAGGAGTATCTCCACAATGGCCAGTAACTGAAACGCCGGTTTCGCTGCTCGTTGGATGTTGCCTGAACTGCTGTGCTCTTCCAGCACCACTGGTCCGGTAACTGGGAATTGACTAACTTGCAATTGACTACCTGTAGCAGAAGGTGATACTTGAGGACTCTTTGCATGGGCACCATCAGGAGATCTCGTAGGGTGAACCGTCCATTGTTTGCTCTATTGGAACATTCCTGAGAGAAAACAGAACAAGTGGTAATTAACCCAGCAGCCTTAGAGGGATCTTACACGTTGTTTCTGCTGGTTGAGTAATTAGAAGATGGTCTTTGCGAAGACTTTACAAAGTGACTCTTGTCATCACGATGGAACAGTCTCATCATTGGGACCCATCCTGTTAGCACGCAACCTCCTCCAGTCTCGTCTAACAGAGCAGTCTCCCCACAGGAACTTCACCTTCTGGGAAGGAAATCTGCCATCCTTACCCGGTCTGGCCTACACGTGACTCCAGACCCACAGTAATGTGGTTGACTTCCAACCTCCCTCATGGCAATTAAGGATGGGCAATAGACACTGATGTCCACAACCCATGAATGAATTTTGAAAATAAAAACATTATTTCAACGTTATAAAGGGTTAATCTCCAAAAGGACAAAATTCACGGAATTTCACACTGCCAGCATTTAAATGCAGTTGATCTTCTCTAAATGTAATCTGTGGTAAGATCCAAGGATCAAACTTTCTGTGGAAGGAGCAGAAAGCTACAACAAAACATGAGAAGACAGACAAGAGGCCAGTACCGATCTAAGTCACACCCTGACAACTTCCCAACAGTCCTGGTTATTGTGAACTTGCTCACTGCTGGGTCTCACCAGCCTGTTGTCAGGTGTCACCTCAGGGTCACATTGGGTTCAGACACCAAGCCATTTGAGGATCTGATCTGAAAAAGCATATTGCATCAACTAGCTCAGAAAGAGGCCATTCAGCCCAAGATGGTGCAAGCTCTGTGGTGCAGTTATCCAATTCGTTCCACTCCGTCTATGCCTTTGCCCATTTTTGTACTGTTGTGTGTAAGCCTCATATATCTCAGAGAGTTGCAGAGGGCACCACTGGTTTCCAAGCATGTTCCAGGTTTATTTATGAGAGTTTCTGCGGACTGTGGGGAGACGCATGCTAACATCTTAACTCCTGTTCAATGAAGCTCTGAGTCCACACCCAGGATTAACCAATCAAGCACAGTTCATTAGATCTGTAGTGATTGTAACAAAGTCAGCCTGGTGGACCTCAGAGAGTAGGAGAGTTCCCTGATTGGGGCTGTTATCCTGGTCCAATCAGGGAGCCCTGGCAGACAGATAGAAACAGGAGGGTTTTGATGTGAAGGGCACTGCGTGTCACAGGCCACTTGGGTGTTTCTTTTCTTCCTGGTGGTGGAAATTAAATAAAGATTTGTGCACTTTGTGTCTCTCACTGTGTCTCACACTAGTACACACACCATGGGTGCTGGGGGAAAAAATGAGCACTACTGCAGTTAGGCGGTAGTGTGAAAAAAAAGGAAAAAAAAGAAAAAGAAAAAAAACAAGAAAAATAAAATAAACGGGGGGTAGGTGGGAGAGGTGGGGGCTTGCTGGGTCTATATTGTCTGCATTCTTTTATGTAACTGGACTGTCTTATGTATAAATGTTATTGTTGATGTCTCTTTATATTTTTATATGTGAAACTGGGATTTGAGGTTTATCCACACGTCCCTGTAAACTGTTTGAACGATAGGGTTTGGGCCTGGCTTTGCTGCTCCTCTCCCTTGTAAAATTGCTGACTCTTGTGTGCAGCTGTAAATGTAACTGTTTGTTGTAAACTGCTTTTGTAACTTGTTTAATAAAATAAAAAAATAGACAGGAGGGTTAGAGGTTCTGTTCACTCTGAGAGCTAGCTCTGAGGGAGCTGGGTCAGTGTCAAGGACTCTCCATGTGTAAATGAAGGAAGACTTGGTGATGATATACTGGTCTCTGTGGAGTTATTTCAAAATCACACACTTATCAAACACAGAGCACAAACCACATTCGCCTTTTTCCAAATTTTAATACGCTTAATCCTCTCACCCAACTTGCTCTCGTTAAAGTTCTGAAAGTTTTGGAAACTCACAGAGTACCAATCAACAGCAGAAGAAGGAAATGTTTGTGGATGTGTTCCAGCCACTGTGGAAAGGGTCTTACCTGTAGCTTCATCTGAACATCTTCCCTTATGCTCGCGATCTTGTCCAGGTGTTTGGTAGCTGCCTCCACTTGGCTGCAGTATCGTCCGTACAGTAACAACCTCGAGGTGACCGCAAGAAAAGGAGGCCATTAGTGAGCACAGCAGACAAGAGTCACTGTGTCAGTCAATACCCAACTCCCGTCACAAACCACAACTATCAGATAGCAGCAGAAACTGAATGAAAGAGGCACACGCCACTAAATTAAGTTGTCTCGTTTCTTCTTAAAATAAACGAGATTAGATTAGTTAAAGGGAACTTGCTGTGTTGAATGTGGCTCTTGTTTATCATACAATTCAACATTAACTGCATGACAAAAGGGATTCCCTGGTTGTCAAAGCACTTTCCAACATTCTGAGGTAGTCAATGTCGATCTATAAAATTAAGGCTTTTTTTTTAAACCTTGACAAGGAGATTAAGGTCTCAAATTGTAGAAGGATGAACTTAAGAACAAACTAGGGTGTCTTTCAAGCAACAGTAAGGACAGATCAGTGTAGGTAAAAGACCCAGACTCTGTATGAGGTAGGTCATCTGGTGAGATTGTGGGAACAGCTTAAAGGGATGATTCACGTTGGGCCAAATATCTGTGTTTTGTGTCTACCTTCCAGGCATCGCATCTTGAAACCAGTTCAAAAAGTACCACAACAGGTCTCGCTGCTCATGAAGCAAAGACCAGGGGTTCTGTCCACACAGAATCAGTTACCATACAATGCAGTGACTTCAACCAAACTTCTTCACCTCCAGGTCTCTGTTTAGACTGATTTGAAAAACGTGGCGCTGGAAAAGCACAGCAGGTCAGGCAGCATCCGAGGAGCAGGAGGCTCAATGCAAGTCAGATGCCTGAAACGTTGACTCCCCTGTTCCTCAGATGCTGCCTGACCTGATGTGCTTTTCCAGCACCACACTTCACCGACTCTGATTCTCCATCATCCTCAGTTCTCACTTTTTCTCTCTCGACTTAGAGTGAGTTTGATCCACAGTGATCGCCACCAGGTTCTGGATCCTCCAGAGTGGGAATTGTACCCTCGATGTTAGCTCCATTCCAATTGAAGCCGGAAGTTCAGCAAATACGACTCCATAAGAAGTCTGGGTTGCTGTGGGACATTCGCTGGCATGTCGCAGGAAGGAGCTACAGGGGCTGTTGGTGGGGTCTCCAATGTTCCTTCTGTCACACGGCTGACCAGAAATCACTCTCTCCTACCAAAATCCTATGGCATGGATTTTGCAGATTGACACTCAGTATTCTTGGCTATGCCTGAACACACCTCCCTTGGTCATCCCGAACTGAAGCGGGACTTGAACCAAGGTTAGGATTAGGATTCAACTTTGGGTTAGGACTAGATTTAGGTTTAGAGCTAGGGTTAGGGTTAGTGTTAGGGTTTCTGGTTTGGAGGCAGGGACACTACTTACTGCATGATTGTCAGGAGGGGACTGAGTTGTCTGGTTGAGCATTTAAATCACATTTGGGAGTTTTGCCGCCCTAACCCTATCCCCACAAAGGCTGGTCACTGGGTCTGGTGAGAGCCCTCCCATAGACTAAGAAAACTCAATCGCAATTGAAAGGGTTTTGAGAAAAGATTTACAAGGATTGGTTGCCAGGGTTGGAGGATTTGAGCTACAGGGAGAGGCTGAATAGGCTGGAGCTGTTTTCCCAGAAGCATCGGAGGCTGAGGGGTGACCTTATAGAGGTTTATAAAATCATGAGGGGCTTTGATAGGATAAGTAGACAAAGTTTCTTCCCTGGGGTGAGGGAGGCCAGAATTAGAGGGCAGAGGTTTAGGACAAGAGGGGAAAGATTTATAAGGGACCTAAGGGGCAAAGTTTTCACACTTGTTTCAATGGAAGTGATCACATCGCTTTAGTCCAATAGATCACATCCAATAGATCCAATAGATCCAATAGTGATCACATCGCTTTAATCCAATAGATCACATCCAATAGATCCAATAGTGATCACATCGCTTTAATCCAATAGATCATGCAACCACCCATTCACCTTTTCTTATAATTGTTGAAGATTTCATAGAGATTCTGGGCATTATTCATTTTGATTGAGATTTGGATTTCCTCCAGTAAACTTCTGTGCACATTCAATAGTTCCTGAGGAGGGAAGGTTATAAATTAATGGTATTGCTGAGTTCTTATTGTTCATGTCCACAATCAACAGATAAACAAGAGATAGCAGAATATAAAGAGATAACTGCAGCTTTCTCAGTTGTGGATGGGAGAACTCCGTGTGAGAATCTGGGTCTGAATTTGTTCTTTTTTGCTAAGGGGTATGTTTTTGGAATGTTACAATGTTGGAAGAATTCTTTAGTAATGTTACTGCATCTATCATTCTGTTAGGTTTTCCAATAGATTAGTTATTCTAACTTCCTCTTTCTTTGGTTGGATTTTAGCTGCAGTGTTTAAATAAATTGTGTTTTACTTAACATAGAGTAGTTTGACCATCACACCGGGAACAGACAATTTATACTTGCTTTTAAAATAAGAAAATGTTAGAGTTCAGGGTCCCTTGGTAAAATATTTTTCGGGGAGGTCTGGTCTGGTTCATAACATTTGCTTATTAAATTATGTACTTACTTAAGCAGAACAGTAGAAGGAAAGAGTTTCAGAAAACGTTTTGATTTCAAGCTGCCAATGTTAGTCTGAAGTTTTCTCAAGACTGTATAAGCTCGTTCACTTTGAGAATTTCCAGTTATTTCACCTCCTCCTGTCCCGGAACCACTACCCTCAATTCTTTGGAAGTGGGTGACTGCTGCGTTATGAAGCAGTGCAGTGAGGTGGTTTGTAAGGGACATAACTGTCCAGACTCTTTTTCTGAACAGCCTTCACAATAACATTGATGGAAGAGATATCCATCTCCTCCTGCATGAACTGATTTAAAACTGGACCCTTGAAACGAAATTCCAGGAGCCATGTTTTAACTCATTGTCCCTGCCCAGTGAGGGTGAGAGGTCATGGCATGTCCATGATGCACACCTAGGGGCCAATGACCTGAATGGACAGAGGCACTGACGGGAACTGAGTAATCAACTGGTCATCTCAATGTGAAATCGATCAATCAATTCAGTTTAAATTAAAGATTGAATCAGCGCCAACGCCAATAAGTGACTCACCTCAATGTTCAGGAATATGTTCTCTAAGTCGTGCGTATTGAGAAACCGATGTAATGGTCGAAAAAAATGCTGCAAAATGGAAACAGAGATTGCTTTAGAAACTCGTGATTAACACTGACCCCCAGAGGAAAGGACAGACCCAGTGTATGACTGACTGGACATCCAAAGAAGCTGAGGCCCATGAGGCCTGCACTTTCAGGCTCCGATCCTACCTGATGTATGGACTCTAATGTTTCCGTGTACTTCTCCTCCGTCTGTCTGATTTCCTGAAGGCAGCAATTCCGTTTGTCTAAGTCAGTCATTTTCTGAGGCTGGAATACAGATCCCAGTCAGTGAAGTGAAGACAAACATTTTTTTTTACAAATATGCTCCCCTCCCCCATATTTGAAAAAAGCGGGAAACTGACACCGTCTTCTCCTCACACGCCCCCCACTCCCCACGTCCAACTAGTTTCCTTGGTCAGGAGACCAGCTGAGTTGGTGTGGGACACTGTTGAGTGATGCCACAGATGGGCTGCAAACAGGGTGAGAAAACTTGGCATAACGAGACCGGGGGTTGGTTTAGAAGCTTCGACATTTGAAAGCCATTTGGCACACCCAGTGGTCATCCAGCTCCTGAGGTGCAAAAATGGACCCCGCACCCAGGTAGGAAACAGTGTTGAATGACGCCCCCATGGGGTCAGTGGGTGTGATTAAACACACAATCCTCGCTGGCCTGGGAGTAACTCAGTATCCATCAGGTTCACCACCCCTGCTTGCTTTTTAAACCTGACTGCCTCCAGGATGGGGTTCTACGGGGTGAGGGTGGGGGGTGGTGGAAGGGGGTAAAGTTGCTCTTAAGCTCCTCAAACTGATTGCCCTATAGACGGTCGTGCTCGGGTTCCATTTCAGCTGAGAATGGCTACATGTCCTGGAGGAAAGCAGCAAAAACAGAGCAGGGATTCCAGCTGCCCGTTACCCAACAGGGTTTTCATTAAGAAAGGGGATATTATTGACCTGTGGGCAGGGCATGAACTGGGATGTCCTCTATGCTTGCTCACTCTGCGAGATGGTGGTGTAGAGGTGATGAAACCCATCTCAGGTCCAGTAACCCTGCCCATTTAGGGCCACCGGTTCAAATCCCACTCTGTGGAAACAGGCCCTTTGACCCTCCAAAGAGTAACCCATCCACCTATCCTGTTGCTCTACATTTACTCCATGACTAATGGACCTAACCATTCCTCTACATTTTCTCCCTGACTAATGCACACATCCCTGAACACTGTGGACAATTTTAGCACCGCCAAGTCATCTTCAGACTATGGAAGGAAACCAGAGCACCCGGAGGTGCCCAATACAGACACAGCAAAAACATGCAACACTACATAGACAGTCGCCCGAGGCTGGAATCGAACCCGGATCCCTGGTGCTGTAAGGTAGCAGAGCTAACCACTGAGCCACCATGCCACCCACCATGGTTGCTGATGGAAATTAAGCTCAAGTTTAATTAGGGTGGATTATTAAGTTAGACATCAGTGATGGTAATGATGGAGTTATAAGCAATTGTCTTAACAACCAATCAGGTTCTTTGTTGTCCTTGAGGGAAGAAAATCTGCCCCTCTTACCCAGTCTGTCCTACATGTGACTCCAGGCTTACAGCAATATGTTTGAACCTTAGCCACCCTCTGAAATGGGTGAAGAAGCCATTTAGAGTAATTAGAGAGGGCCTTGCCACAGTCATAGAGTCATGGAGATGTACAGCACAGAAAATGACTCTTCGGTCCAACACGTCCATGCCGATCATATATCCTAAATTAATCTCGCCCCATTTGCCATTCCATAAGTGAATAAAGGACGATTCCTCCTCAGTAGCAGGTGGTTTCAGGAGGAGAGGGACAGAGAGAATGAGAGCTCATACCGCGGACAACGCAACCTCAGGCCTCATCAGATCTTCATAAATTTCACCTCCTTCATCATCCTCATTTTCCACACAATCATAAAGGTCATCATCTTCCTCTCCAGTGTCGCTGTTGGGATAAAAGGATACGGGATCATGTGAAAAGGGAGGTAACCACAGCAAACTCCAAAGTCTACTTCAATAGGATCTACCTCCACACTTCACCACAGGCAACAACTCAGGCTCAGCAACTGAGGCGTCAATGTTATCGAGTCACAGAGACGTACAGCAAGGAAACAGACCCTTCGGTCCAACTCATCCATGCCGACCAGATATCTTGAGTTAATCTAGTCCCATTTGCCACTTGGCCTATTTCCCTCTAATCCCTTCCTATTCATATACCCATCCAGATTCCTTTTAAATGCTGTAATTGTACCAGCCTCCACCACTTCCTCTGGCAGCTCATTCCATACCCGTACCACCTTCTGTGTGAACAAGTTGCCCCTTAGGTCGCTTTTAAATCTTTCCCCTCTCACCGTAAACCTATACCCTCTAGTTTTCGATTGCCCCATCCCAGGGATAAGACCTTGTCTATTTACCCTATCCAATGCCCCTCATGATTTTATAAACCTCTATAAGGTCAGCCCTCAGCTTCTGATGCTCCAGGGAAAATGGCCCCAGCGTACTCAGCCTTTCCCCATAGCTCAAATCCTCCAACCCCGGCACCATAGTGGTCTGAATGCTTATTAGTTGATACATGGAAAATTCTCATCAAATCTTGCTCTTGGCTGATCAGTTTTCCCAGTACAGGATAGGTACAGAGAGAAGACCTCTTGAGTTGCAGCTCTCAGTGTGTAGACGACAGGGTCAGTAGGCATGCCAAACTGAACCAACCAATCATGACTAATGTGCCTTTACACCATAGCTTTCACAAGGTAAAGCATCCCAAGTTGACTCATTCCTGGGATGAGGAGGTTATTCTTTGAGAGAAGGTTGGACAGGTCAGACCACCGGAACTTTGAAGAATGAAACATATAAGGGACTCAGGGGACATGACAGGATATACACAGTCTGGAGGTTTGTGTTGTCTGTGTATTGTGCCTTTAAGATGCTCCATCTTTAAGGATTCCATGTGCTATGTGTACACAATGTTGCAGCTCTGCCTGCTGTGGGGTTGCAAAATGCACACATACATAAATTTGTTGCTTTGATATAATGTCTGCTTCGTAATTTATTATGTGCTTTACTGTTTTTAAAACAAAACTAAGTCACTGAGTTAATCAGTCCCCAAAGTGAGACTGATCATTGAACTATTATCAGCAGGAGTGTCTCCGCCTGTGGGATAGACAACAATAAGAGGTCTCCTTTTGAAGACAGAGATGGGGATTTGGTTTTCTTTCAGAGGGCTGTGACATTCTCTTCCTCAAAGACCGGTGGAGGCAGGGTCATTGAATACATTCAAGGCTGAGTTAGACAGATTCTGATGGACAAAGGAATTAAAGTCTATTGAGGGCAGACCGGGAAGCGGGGTTAAGGCCACAACCAAATCAGCCAGGATGTTATTGCATGGCCCTTAGGGCCGAATGGCCTTACCCTGCTCTGAAGTCTGATACCAGTCTTGGACAGGATCCAGAGGAGGTTACAAGAATGACCTGAGGGATGAAGGGCTTGTCATGTGAGGAACGGTTGAAGATTCTGGGTCTGTACTAGAAAGATTAAACTTAAAGAAGTCTGATAGAGTGGATGTGGAGAAGATGTTTCCATCAGTAGGAGAGACTAGGACCCCAGGGCACAGCCTCAGGGTGAACGGGCGACCCTTTAGAACTGAGAGGAGGGGGAATTTCATCAGCCAGAGTGGGGGGATTCTGGGGAATACATTGCCACAGAGGGCTGTGGAGGCCAGGTCATTGAGTGTATTTAAGATAGAGACAGATAGTTTCTTGATCAGTGTGGGGATCGGGATTATGGGAGATGGCAGGAGGATGGGGTTGAGAAACATATCAGTCATAGTCAAATGGCAAAGCAGGCTCAATGGGCCGAATGGCCTGATTCTGCTCCCTTAGTCTTATTAATTTAGAAACTAATGCCAGCATGGTCAGCATAGGCATGGTGGGCCAAATGGCCTGTTCCTGAGCGGTACTGTTCAATGTTCATAGGAGCGTTACCTGACAGAGGTTGACATTGTGCTGCGTAAGGAGATATTAGGACAGGTTAAAGTTTGGTTCAGGAAGTTGTTTTAAAGGAAGAGCTGAATAGAAGAGGGAGACAGAAGACAGTGGGGTGAAGAGCTCAAGGAGGGGAAGGTAACAATCCAGGCAGCTGAAGGCGAGGCCACCCACCATGACGAAACTAAAGCCGAGAATTGGAGGAACCCTGAGAATTGTGGAACTAGAATAATGTTTGAGATCGACCTTTGAAGGATTGGAAACACCAGAGCAGGTATGTGTAAACTCCAAGCTTTGTCAGACCGGTGTGAGTGTTGATCAGTGAGAGCTTGGTAAATGGGACGTGCAGGTTAGGACAGGAGCAGCAGGCTTGATGAAATGTCACGTTTGCAGAGAGCGCAGTGTAAGAAAGATGCAGCGTTCTGTAACTTACTCAATGACGTCAGAAAGACCACTGTAGATATCATCATCAGCCAAGCTGTCTTCTGTTGGAAAGGAGCTGGAATAAAGATGGATTCTGATCATTTTCTTCATCTGACATGCAATTCTCCCATAAATATGAAAGCTGTTTAAATAGTGTCCTGATGAAGGGCTTTTGCCGGAAACATTGGTTTTCCTGCTCCTCGGATGCTGCCTGACCTGCTGTGCTTTTCCAGCACCACTCTGATCTGGACCCAGCATCCACTTTCACCTAGCTGATGGAATATCCTGTTCGGACAATAGGGGTTAGCAGATGCAGCTAAAGACACATGGTCAAAGAGAGAGAGAGGGATGGGGGCAAACGGTATAACTTCTACTCTAGTAAAGAGTTACCGTTGATCTCAAAGACAAACATATTTTCATAACAATTCAGCCAGTAAAGCTGCTACAGTCAAATCAAAATCTTTAGTAAAAACAGAAATAATTTGCTTAGATTCTCATAAATTTACCAGATTTTCTGGGGGAGTTCCATGAAGGTAGAGGCAAGGAATACGCCGGTGAGTAAAATGAATAAATAAATAGATAGATCAATAAATAAATGACCTTACACATAGGAATAGCTGTATCATGGCTTGGCAGTGGGTTAAGTGGAAACTTTCAATGTTCTCCACTAACAGGATGCAGCCATCAGGAACACAGACGCTCAGCCCCATCACCCAAGTGG
Organism: Hemiscyllium ocellatum; assembly: GCF_020745735.1. Classification (NCBI taxonomy): domain Eukaryota; kingdom Metazoa; phylum Chordata; class Chondrichthyes; order Orectolobiformes; family Hemiscylliidae; genus Hemiscyllium; species Hemiscyllium ocellatum. The sequence goes on along the minus strand of NC_083445.1, from coordinate 5,113,001 downwards.
GTAATGTGGTATATGATTTTTAATGCTTGTGAGATGCCGGGCTTTCCATCTCAAAGACTAGTGGATCACATCACACGGATGTCCCTTTGGCTGTTCAATATAAAAATGTTATTCACCTTCCCACTGGTATTCTTGCAAAGTGTCCTGATGAATAAGTGATGAAAAGACTTGACAAATTGCCTTTACTTCAGCAGTACGGGTAACCTTCAGGTGTCGAATCCTTGACCATCTTTACAGAGACTCATTAAGTATTTACCCTATTGTGTCTGAGCAATACGTACACTGTTCAGAAGGAGAGTAAGATTAAGCGATGATAGCCATGGGGAGATTCCACTTACCAGATCCCTTTCCTTTGCGCTATAGGAGTATATGATAAATAGGACAGAGTGTCGATGACCTGAAAGAGAATGAGAAAAGAGAGTTACCTCCAAATCCATCCAGCTCAAGAATGCACCAAATATTGGTCAGTGATCCCGACCAACTCAATCTTGAGGTGACTGACTGTCAGGTTAGAGGAGATATTGCAAACTAATTATCACATCAAGGGAGAAAAGATGGAAGGTAATGAAGGCTAGTCACACAGAACAAACCATGCCCCCAGTACCCTGGGAAAGTGAGAATTCACAGATTCATTCAGACGAACATAGGGGCGTGGATTGAAAGGAGGGGGCAGGAGGTTCAGAGAGGATGTGAGGGAAGCCATGTTTTCACTCAGGGTAGTAGATGCAGAGAGAGTGTGGTGCTGGAAAAGCACAGCAGGTCAGGCAGCATCCGAGGAGCAGGAGAATCGACTTTTCAAGCGTAAGCTGCCTGACCTGCTGCGCTTTTCCAGCACCACACTCTCGACTTTGATCTCCAGCATCTGCAGTCCTCACTTTCTCCCGGTCAAGGCAGAGATCCTTGTAACAGTGAAAAAGTATTTAGATTTGCACTTGCAATGCCAAGTGAAGGGGCCAAGTGTTGGGAAATGACATGAGAGTAATTAGGTGGTTGGTGGGTTAGCACCGTTTCAACGGGCCGCAGGGTCCTTTTCAGCGCTGTACACATCTGAAACTCTAACTACTTCACAAAACAGGAACAAGCCTTATGTCCCCCAACATTTCTGTGTTGGTATTTATCCTCCAGGTGAGAAAATAGCCCATCCTTTACCCATTGTCTTTCACCCGCACGTCCGATCTAATCTTCAAATGGCAGTGTGATTGACACAGGGTACACCTTTCTCCCTCTCACACCCCAGTGGAGCAGTGGTCACATGACTCCATGGTGAGGCCAGGGAGTAGACTTTGTTGCCACAGCTGGGATACAGTAGGATAGTTGTGAGGCCTAGGTCCAAAGATTTGGGTTCGAATCCCATCTCATACAGCGGCTGGTGGCACTTCAGTCCAATGAGTTTGAAAGCTAGTCTCCTGGTGACCCTGACATCAGTGATGGGTACGTTGTTGGAGGGGATTCAGAGAGACGGGATTTACAAGCATTTGGAGGGACAACGGCTGATTAGAGATAGTCATCACGGTTTTGTGGGTGGGAAATCATGTCTCACAAATGTGACTGAGCATTTTGAGGATGTTACGAAGAAGGTAGATGAGGGCAGAGCAATAAACGTCATCTACACTTCTTTAAAAAGGCAAATTCTGCATGGAAGTCTGGTTATTCGTGAAGTTCAATCATGTGGGATCCAGAGAGAGCTAGCTAATTGGATACAAAATTGGCTTGATGGTGGGAGACAGAGGGTGGTGGTGGAGGATTGTTTTGTGGACTGGAGGCCTGCAATCAATGGTGTTTCACAGGGATCTATACAAGGTCCACTGTTTGTCATTTATGGATGAGAATTTAGGAAGCGCAGTTAGTCATTTTTACACATGACGCCAATATTGGTGATAGAGTAGACAGAGAATAAGGTTATCGTAGAGTACAATGGAATCTTGATTAGCTGGGCCAGTGGGGCCGAGGAGTGAGAGATGAAGTTTAATTCAGATAAACTTAAGATATTGCATTTTGGCAAGGAAAAAAAAGTCTGCTAACAAACAGAGAGACCTAGGGTGTCAGATACATAGTTCTTTGAAGGTGGAGTCACGTGTAGTGAAGAAGGCATTTGGTACACTTGCCTTCACTGGTCAGAGCATTGAGTATAGGGGTGTCATGTCGAGGTGGTACAGGACACTGGACAGGCCTCTTTTAGAATACTGTGCCCAGTTCTGACAGCCCTGCAACAGGGAGGATATTAATACATTGGAAAGGGTGAGGAAAAGGTGTACCAGGATGTTGCTGGGATTGCAGCATTTGAGATATAAGAAGAGGATGAATCAGCTCAGTGGAGCGCTGGAGTTTGAGGGGTGACCTTATAGAGTTTCATAAGGAGGAGCTTAGATAAGGTGAATAGTAAACGTTCTTTTCCCGAGGGTGGGGGAGTACAAAACTAGGGAGCATAGGTTTAAGGTGAGAGGGGAAAATTTAAAAGGGGTCTAAGGGGCAACTTTTTCACCTAGAGGGTGGTTTGTGTGTGGAATGAATTGTCAGAGGAAGTGGCAGATGCAGATACAGTTATATCTGGCATCTGGACAAGTACATGAGTAGGAAAGGTTTTGAGAGATATGGGCCAAACACAGGGAAATAGGACTTGTTTAGTTTGAGAAACCTGGCCAGCATAGACAAGTTGGACCAAAGAGTTTGTTTGACTCTGTTGATTGTTGTAAAAAAACCCACCTAGTTCACCGATGTCCTTCAGGGAAGGGAAATCTGCCATCCTTACCTGGTCTGGCCTACATGTGACTCCAGACCCACAGCAAAGGGTTTGACATTTAATAGCCCATGGTAAGTGTATATAGTGGAGAATGTGAGGACTGCAGATGCTGGAGATCGGAGCTGAAAATGTGTTGCTGGAAAAGCGCAGCAGGTCAGGCAGCAGGAGAATCGACATTTCGGAACACTTTCCTCATTCCTGAAGAAGGCTCATGCCCGAAACGTCGATTCTCCTGCTCTTTGGATACTGCCTGACCTGCTGCGCTTTTCCAGCAACACATTTTCAGCTCAGTGTATATAGTGATGGGGAACAAACGTTACTCATGTGAGCAATGCCAATATCCCAGAAATAGTACAATAAATAACTTGACAGTGCTCACAGTTATGGACATCACCTTCCCTGCTGGGGCTATTTCTGAACTTAATCAATGCAAAACTCACTCAGTTAAAAAAAACACAGCTGAACCCAAACCAGAAAAAAAAAAGCCTTTCTCTGTGAAAGGTCTGACTTCCGATATGTAGAAAGTTAAGAATAATTACTCCACACTTTGACTCACAGCCGAAACTGGTTTGTAACACTTCCTCGTTTCACAACCCTTGCTGTCAGCAAAGCTAACACTCCAGTGAGAGGGTTAGCAAACTGAACGTGCATCCCAGCCTCTCCCTCACACCTGCAAACTTTGCCCCCGGGGAGGGGAACGGGGTGAGTTTGTTCTGGAAGCTTCTATCGACCCATAACTTGATGATTGTTTTCATTGCAGCCCCTCCTCTGTTTCTTCATTCTATTCTGTAAAATGCAGGGTTTCAGCCATAACTTGCATTATCTCACGCACATCATTTCTTTCTGATTTAAAACACTTGCTCAGCCATCGCTTCCCACCAATCACACTCCAATGCCCTAATACTAGCCAATGTAAGTTAGCTTTCTTTAGCTTTAATATTTACAAGGATGTTGCCAGATTTTGAGGGTTTGAGCTACAGGGAGAGGCTGAACAGGCTGTTTTCCCTGAAGCGTCGGATGCTGAGGGGTGACCTTATAGAGGTTTATAAATTTACGAGGGGCATGGATAGGATAAATAGACAAAGTCTTTTCCCTGGAGTATGGGAGTCCAGAACTAGAGGGCATAGGTTTAGGATGAGAGGGGAAAGATATAAAAGAGACCTAAGGGGCAACTTTTTCTCACAGAGCGTGGTACGTGTATGGAATGAGCTGCCAGAGGAAGTGGTGGAGGCTGGTACAATTGCAACATTTAAGATGCATTTTGGGTGGGGATATGAATAGTTGAAAAATGTGGTGCTGGAAAAACACAGCAAGCCAGGCAGCATCCGAGGAGCAGAAGAATCGACGTTTCAGGCATAAGCCCTTCTTCAAGATGCTGCCTGGCCTGCTGTGTCTTTCCAGCACGACATTTTTCAACTCTGGTACTCCAGCATCTGCAGTCCTCACTTTCTCCTGGGGATATAAGTAGGAAGGGTTTGGAGGGATATGGGCCAGGTGCTGGCAGGTGGGACTAGATTGGGTTATCTGGTCGGCATGGACGGGTTGGACCGAAGCGTCTGTTTCTGTGCTGTACATCTCTAAGACTCTATGCTGGCTAGCAATAATAACATGTAGTGCCATCCTTAATTGCCCCTGGAGAAGGTGGGGGTGTGCTGCATTCTTGATCCACTGCAGTCCAGCTGCTGTAGGTTGACTCACAATCCCCTTACGGAGGGAATTCCTGGATTTTGACCCAGCGACACCAAAGGAATGGCGACATAAGACCATAAGAGGTAGGAACACGTGTGGGCCGTTCTGCTTGGCTATTCTACGCAATCATAGCTGATTTGGTGATCTTCAATGCCTTATCTCCCTCACCCTGATTTTCCTTACTGTCTAGCTCAGCCTTAAACATGCAACCTCTCCAGCCCTTTATGGTAAATAATTTCACAGATTCAGCATCATCTGAGAGATAAAAAGTTCCTGCTAACCTGGTGCTCCCTTAGTCTGAGCTTATGATCCAAGACTCCCTCACACAAGGAAACACTTTATTCACATCTACCCCGAAAACTGCGATAATTTCACCCTCTCAATTCCAATATTTCCAAGTCAGGATGTGAGTGGTTCGGAGTGGAATATAATGTTCCCTTATGTCTGTTGTCCTTGTAGATTTGGGAACTACAGTCATAAAAGTTTGGACAGGTTGCTACAGCACGGCCAAGAGCTGGCAACACAACAGTGTGCTCTACTGGTTTATCAATCAATCAAGGCTGAATGGAATCCCCTGACTTTTTACTGATTCTGAGACCAGCTGTCTGACTGCACATTCCGAGAATGCTTCGGTCACGGGCACTGGGAAACACCGCATCGAGTGAAAGGGAAGAGCCTTCACTCAGTCTCACAACATCTGATGAGAAGTCTTAGGCAGCCGAAAAAGAAGGGTTATTTTTTGTCTTCCTGCATTTTTATTTGAAATTAGTTTGCTCAATTTTCACAGCCTCTTCCGTTGCTGACTCTGCGCTGAGTGGGGAGTTTGCAAAGTCTGAACAAAGCGCCAAAAAAAAAACCAGAGCACGCAATACCCCGAATCACAGCCAGCTCCTTTTAACCCCACTGGCAAACATCCTTGAGGTTGCTTTCGAGATGGCCAGGGCTTGGGGTAGAAGGAGGGACTGCAGAACTTTGCAATAGGACGAATGATTGGTAACACTCTGGGCAGAGTTCAGCAGTGTTAGTCACAGAACGATCACCCAGAGGGTTTTGGTGGGGGGGGCGGCGGTCGGAATGCATTCACTGCCAGGGGAGTTAATGTCACAGTCTTTAGAAACTCAGATGATACTCAAGGTTGTGGGCCTTGTGAGCAAGCGGGACCGCCTAGAATCTCCACCGCATGGATACAGGTCATTCGACCCAAAGAGTCCACCCCAACCTCCGAAACATGTCCTGCCCAGATCCATCCCTGCATTTCCCCACGGCTAATGCACCTCACTGGCACATCCCTGAACACTACGGGCAATTTAGCACGGCCAATTCACCTGGCCCGCACATCTTTGGACTGTGGGAGGAAACCGGAGCACTCAGAGGGAACCCACGCAGAGAATGTGCAAACTCCACACAGACAGTCACCCGAGGCTGGAATCGAACCCGGGTCCCTGGCGCCGTGAGGCAGCAGTGCTGACCACTGAGCCACCCTGTCATCTTAGCGCGGTCAAGTGATGTATTTTGGGAGGTGCAGACTGGATAGGCCAAAGGGCCTTTCTGAATGCACGATTCTCTGATTCTAACATCTTCCCCCAGTGTTAACTCCATCCACTACAAGACCCATTGTCGGAGGTGGGGTGTTGGTGGACAAGCCCAGGGTATCGAACTAGTTGCAAAAAACAATCCTCAAGGTCTACATTTGGACAAATGTGAGGTATTGCATTTGGTAAAGCAAACAAAGAAAGACTTACACCAACAATGGTCAGGCCCTGAGTAGTGCTGTAAAACAGAGAGACCTAGGGGTTCATGTATTTAATTCTTTGAAATTTGCATCACAGATAGACGGGGTGGTTAAGAAGACCTTTAGCATGCTTGCCTTTATTGCTCAGACCTTTGAGTACAGGAAGCTATGTCGAGGATGTACAGGACGTTGGTGAGGTGTCTTCTGGAGTCCTATGTGCAGTTCTGGTTGCCCTGTTACAGGAAGGGTATTATTAAACTGGAGAGGGTTCAGAGAAGATTTACCCTGAGGTTGCTGGGAGTGGAAGGTTTGAGATATAAAAAAGAGACTGGAAAGGCATGGAACTTTATTCACTGGAGTGTGGGAGATTGACGGTGACTTTATTGATGTTTACAAAATCATGAGGGGCATAGAAAAGGTGATTGACAAGGGTTTTTCCCTCGGGTGGGATGGTGTCAGAACCAGTGGCATATTTTTAAGGTGAGAGGAGAAAAACTTAAAAAGGACCTAAGGGACAACTTCTTCATGCAGAGGGTGGTACGTGTATGGAATGAGCTGCCAGAGGAAGTGGTGGAGGCTGGCACAATTACAACATTTAAAAGGCATCTGGATGGGTATATGAATAGGAAGGGTTTGGAGGGATATGGACAAATTGCTGGCAAATGGGGACTAGATTAACTTAGGATATCTGGTCAGCATGGACGAGTTGGACCGAAGGGTCTGTTTCCATGCTGTATGACCCTATGCCTCTACAACACAAGAAAAGGCCTTTCAGCCCATCGAGTCTGCATTGGGCAAAGACAATCATCTAACTATTCTAATCCCATTGCCTTGTGTGCCTTGTGTACATCGAAATCCTTCCTCAATGTGATGAGGGTTTCTGCCTCTCCCCCGCTCACAGGCAGTGAGTTCCAGACTCCTAACACCCTCCGGGTGGAGAGACCTCTCGTCCACCTCCTCCATTTGTTTTACCAAATGCAATACCCAAACGTAGACCCTGAGGATTGTTTTTTTGTCACCTCCTCCTCTAAACCTCCTACCAGCTACCTTCAATCTACGCTCCCTGATCATTGAACCAAGAGTGAAACATTCCTTCCTGCCTGTTCTATCTATGACCCAGAAATGGTTGGAAATGAACCAATTCTTGCAGGGAGTCCATTTTGAGGTACACAAGTGGGGTCAGCGCGATAAATCCCATTTGCAACTTTTCCTCGTCTTTCCAGTGCAGTGCAGAGGGAGTGCCGCACTGGCAGAGGGACCCTGTGACAAACGAGATGTTAAACTGAGGCCTCAATCTTCTCTCTCAGGTGGATATTACCAAGAACAAAACATCCTGGGTGCTACTTCTGATGAGAACTGGAGTGTTCTACTTCCAAATACCTCTCCTTAAATTTCCAGAAGATGTTTTGATTCACTTGCTCACAAATTTTCAAATTAAGATGCATGGCAATTTGAAAATTTGTTGGTGTTTTATTTAAAGGAACGTTTCTGCTTGTTTGAAGTTGTGAGCTTTCAGGAGGGCCTCAGAAGCCAGTAGTAGAAGAGCTTTGGTCAAGTTTCTGTTGCTAGAATGTCAGGGGAAATGGAGTTATGGATAAAGAGAAGACAATCCTTGAAATAGCTGATGTAGACCATTCATCCCCTTGGAGTGATTCCATAATCAATATGGTGCAGGCTGATCTGTTTGTGTTTCAAATTCCACATTCCCATCCTCCCCAATGATTATGATGTGGAGGAGCCGGTGTTGGACTCGGCTGGACAATGTTAAAAATCACACAACACCAGCTTACAGTCCAACAGGTTTAGTTGGAAGCACTAACTTTCGAAACGCTGCTCTTTCATCAGGCCATTGCACGGCTACCGAACTTGGCTATCAGCCTCTGCTCGCCCCCTTTGTGTTGTTGCCTGTCCCAAAGTCCGCCTTGGAGGATGGTCGCCTGAAGGTCCGAGGTCGAAAGTCCCTGACTGCTGGTGTTCCCCGACTGGAGGGGACATTCCTGTCTGTCAATTGTTACGCAGTTATGGATTAGTGGTGCTGGAAGAGCAAAGCAGTTCAGGCAGCATCCAAAGTGCAGCAAAATCGACGTTTCGGGCAAAAGTCCTTACGCAGTGTCCATTCATCCGTTGCTGTAGTCTCTGCTCGGTCTCACCAATGTACCATGCCTCAGAGCATCCTTGCCTGCAGTGTGTGAGATAGACAACGTTGGCCGAGTCACATGAGTACCTGCCGCGTACATGGTGGCTGGTGTCCCCATGGGTAATGGTGGTGTCCGTGTCGACACTCTGACACGTCTTGCAGCGTCTGCCGTGACAGGGTTGTATGATGTCGTCGTGAAGGCTGGGCAGTTTGCTGCGAACAACGATCTGTTTAAGGTTTGGTGGTTGTTTAAAGGCGAGAAGTGGAGGTATGAGGAAGGTCTTGGCGAGGTGCTCATCCTCATTGATAACGTCTTGCAGGCCACAAAGAACATGGCGTAGTTTCTCTGCTCCCGGGAATTATTGGACAATGAAGGGTTACCGAAACCAACATGGTCATTCTAAAAGATGAAAGACTTAAACCAAACGTGTTGAATATTATATTCCATGACACTGCAATCCTGTTGCAATAAATTCTATGACTCATGATTCTGCTCCACAACCACCTGATGAAGGAGTGACGCTCCGAAAGCTAGTGCTTCCAATTAAACCTGTTGGACTATAACCTGGTGTTGTGTGATTTTTAACTTTGTCCACCCCAGTAAACCCCAGCCTCACGAGAATCCATTGTCCTTTTGTCTCAAAAGACCTCAATGAGCCCTTCTCTACTGTATTCAGAGGTAGTGTTCCAAATTCAGACAACCTTCCAGAAAAAAATTATCCTCATTTCTCTCCCATATACTACCTGAACAATCGACTTAGATTGTATTACACACCTCTGGAGCAGGTGGGACTTGAACCTTGCCCACTCCAGCTCAGAGTTAGGGACATTATACAAAAACCCTCATCATCACGGCCTTAAAATGGCCTTATATTTTAAAATTATGGCCTAATTAGGATTTAACGGACAGCTTTCTCAAAGAGCTAGAAAAGGTGCAATGGGAATCTAATCTAGATCAGAGTGGTGCTGGAAAAGCACAGCAGGTCAGGCAGCATCCGAGGAGCAGGAACATCGACATTTCGGGCAAAAGCCCTTCATCAGGAATGAGGCAGGGCGCCTCCATATTGTCCACCCCCGGAGGCTCCCTGCCTTCATTCCTGATGAAGGGCTTTTGCCACAATGGGAATCTACCCTGGCACTGTAGGTGGGTGCCAACATGAGGTGGAGTAACAATGTCCCAGTACAGAGACCCGCAGGTCTCACCAGCGATCCCTGGATAAACAAGCATTGTGATTACCCTCTGGCAAATCATTTCCCTTCTGAGGGATGGGAGCCAATGGAATAAAACGTAAACATTAACTAGTCATAACTAAAATGTCAGTGGGTGTTGCCATATTGTACCAAGCTAAAGAACTGGGAGATTGAGAAACTGGCAGACATCGAGAGGGAGAGCATCAGAGAGGTTTGGAGATAGAATTCTAGAGTTCAGAGCCATTTAATCAGAGATGTTCAAATGGCCAGGATTAGAGGAACACAGAAATCCTGGGATGGGCTAGAAAGTTGGAGAAGATGACTGAGATTTCAGTGGGGTTTAGAGCTGGAGGTTACAAAGATTCGGGATTGTAGGGCTGGAGGGAATTACAGAGATGGAGGCTTGTAAAGTTGGAGGGGAATCACAGGGACTGGGAATTGTAGGGCAGGAAAAGATTATTGAGTGTGTATTCTGGCTGGAGGAGGCTGCAGTATTCAGGGAGGTTGCATGGTTGTAGGGGATTACAGAGAGAGGGAGGGATTTAATTGCACAGGGGCTTTTTAACAAGAATGAGAATGTTGAATTGGAGGTGCATAGCCAGGCTTAGACAACATACCTATAAATAACAGCATTTTACACCATCTCACTGCAATATGCTTTTGAACAATTTCTGAACAACGTTGTATCACAAAACATGTATTTCAGCCAAACTGGATTCTTTGACAGTGGGCAATGATTCTTTTATTCTGCCTTCCTCAAAGTGCACTTTAAGTTTATTTCAACTACAACCTGAGCCTGGTCAGACTCACGCCGTCACCTCATACATAAACAGAGTCATTTTTCTCCAGTGCAATATCTTGTAGAATGAAAGGGACCACTTTGCAATATCCTGACTATGAATGGTTGCCTGAGAGAGAGAGAGAGAGAGAGAGAGAGAGAGAGAGAAAGAAAAATAAAGCAGACACAAGCTTCTAATAACATCACAAGAAGTTTCATTTTGTCTACTCTCATTAGTGAGTTTGTGGAAAAGAAGCATTTGATTAATAAGGACATAAAAATAGCACAGACCATAATTTATGTATGCTATCTAATAAGCAGGGAAGGAGTTTCACAGAAGCAATTTAATCACCAATCATCCTTTACATTGCCAGCACTAGAATAAATATTACATGATAAGTGTAGGTATTATTCCTTGTTATATATCTCTTATGTACTTTTTAAAAGCAATAAGTCAGATTGGTGGGGTGAGGTCAGGTCACATGAACAGGTTTGGGGCAGTAGCTAATTTCTGAGTATGAATTAGTCTCCAAGTGAACTATTGCAATCAGATTCCAGCCTGTAATTCACTCTTCTTGTTTAAAAACGGTCCATCACCCTTCTTATGATGCAGGCTGCTTCAATCACTCCTGGTATCAATAATGTTAAATATAAACCTCGCAAGCTCCTCAATTAGAGATTCTGCCCTGTGATTAGCTCCAGGCTATCCATTATTCTACCTATCAATCTCTTGACTCACAAAAGTAAATTTTAGCCTGTAGCTTCCTCTAAGCTCTGCACAATTTCATAAATCAATCAGGGAGTGCTGTTGAGACTTTGCAACCCACCCACTTGCAGGGAGCCAGGAAGTGAGTCATTTTTAAGGATTCAGAGAAATTAATCTTGTGGACATTGACAAAGTAATTTGCACTCCCTCCATCCTAAGCCGTAGAACATGGAGTGGACGTGATCACTGCAGCAATTTTCTAAAATCAATCAGAAGCACACAGCCAACCAATTGGAGGGAACGACCTGTTATACGAAATGGCAACACCCACCAACATTTTAGGTACAGCTAGTTTGCAATTATGTTATATCGTAGATTTTTAAGCAGATTGGATCCCACCAGAGCAGGGATATTGATCGCTCAGAATAGAATGATTTCCCAGAGGCTGTCCCTAACACTTATTTAGCCACAGATCCCTGGTGAGAGGCGGACCTCTATCTGCTGTTCAGTTCTGGTCTCCATATTACAGGAAGGATGTGGAGGCTTTGGAGAGGGTGCAGGAGAGGTTTACCAGGATACTGCTTGGATTAGAAAGTATGAGCTATAACGAGAGGCTAGAAAAACTCAGGTTGTTTTCTCTGGAGCAGGAGAGGCTGAGGGGAGACTTGACATAAGTCAATAAAATTATGAGATGCATAGATAGGATTGACAGTCAAAACTTTTATCACTTCTCAGACCGTTGGCCCAATTGATCAAGACCCCTTTGTAATTTTGGATGACCCTCCTCACTGTCCACTACATCACCAACTTTGGTGTCATCCGCAAACTTACTAACCATGCTTCCTACATTCTCATACAAATCATTTATATAAATGACAAACAACAGTGGACCCCGCACTGATCCCTGAGGAGCACCGATGGTCACAGGCCTCCAGTCCGATAAACAACCCTCCACCACCACCCTTTGTCTCCTATCGTCAAGCCAATGTTGTATTCAACTGGCAAGCTCACCCTGAATTCTATGTGATCTAACTTTACTAACCAGTCTACCATGCAGAACCTTGTCAAAGTCTTTACTAAAATCCATGTAGACAACCTCTACTGGTCTGCCTTTATCTATCTTATTGGTCATATCCTCAAAAAACACAATCAAGTTTGTGAGACGTGATTTCCCAATGCCAACAAAACCATGCTGACTAACACTAATCAGTCCTTGCCTCCCCGAATGCATGTAAATCCTGTCTCTCAGAATGCCCCCCAACAACTTACCCACCAATGATGTCAGACTCATTGGTCTATAGTTCCCAGGCTTCTCCTTACAGTCTGTCTTAAATAAAGGCACAGCATTAGCCACCCTCCAGTCCTCCACCATCTCACCCGTCGCTATAGACGATACAAATATCTCTGCTCAGGACCCTGTAATTTCTTCCCTAACTTCTAACAATGCATTGGGATAAACTTTTTCTGATCCTGGAGACTTATCCCCCTTTATGCTTTTTAAGAAGTCCAGCATCTGTTCTTCTGTAATGTGGACTGTTTACAAGATATCAATATTTATTTCCCTGTGTTCCCTAGAGTCCATGTCTTTCTCCACAGTAATTACTGAAGGGAAGTCTTCATTTAGTGTCTCTCCCATCTCTGTGCTTCTACAGATGGATCATCTTTAAGGGCCCTAGTCTCTTCTGAGTTGCTCTTTCACCCTTAATGTATTTGTAGAATTATTGTTGATGTCAATTATAAAGTAACATATTTTTTGATGGAAATTAAATGATAAAACAGTTGGTATTTACACACAGTAGATTCTGAGACACAGCAGGTAGTGATCCTGCCTCAGAGCCAGAATTCCATGTTTGAGTCCCACACTAGGATTGATAGCCCTGGATGGCGTGTGTAATGTGGACAACGCACTCCATATGCTGGTGCTAAGAATGAGTGATTCCTGGACGAGATGGAAAGAACATTGAAGACTCTGCCATCACTTTCCATAGCTCCGGGCTACAACGCGCCGGTGAAAATGTGAACTGGGGCTTCAGGGGAGTGAGATGGAGTTGGCAGGACGTCTTTATCCTGGGGTGGGAAATGCAGGAACCTGTCTCC